>NC_062283.1:120332673-120565173 GCF_902655055.1 Lutra lutra | reverse complement strand
TTTATTTAATACTATATCTTTTTAAACACAAGAGCAAGGTCAAAATGTAATATTAAATATAATGAAAACAGTAAAATTGAACAGCAAGCAATAACTAATCTTCACAAAAATCTCAACAGATTTACTATCTTGGTTTCATTTATTAGAAAATCAACTCAGAAAGGTTAATTAATATATGCAAAGTTATACAGCTACAAAGCAGTGGAACGAGATCTGAATTCACATCTGTCACCAAAATTCTCTCATTCTTCTATACCAGTGGTTCTTGGACTTTAACATGCATCAGAATCACCAAAGGCCTCGTTAAAACACACATTGCAGGGCCCCACTTGATGCTGATGATGATGCTCAAACAGGGCTTTGAGAACTAGCAGTCTATATGAAGGTGCCTCCCGGATGTAGAAAGAAGGAGAAAAGAGGAAGCAGGCTCATCTCATGGCTAGTTCAGAGTAAAGTGCTTTGTCATTAAAAACATAATTCCCAGAGCCACACTGCCTTAAATCCTGGCTCCACTACTCACACAATGTATATTCCTCTTTACCCTAATACTCTCTTTTGTAAAATGGTGGTTAAGAATAGTTCTAACCTCTCAGTGAGACTAACAAGGGCCAATATGCACAAGATACTTAGAACTAGGTCTGGCATGTAGCATACACTCAACAAGTGATAACTGTTACTATCACAACTTGCCAATCTGTTTAAGATTCCTGAGTATTAAAACTTCCTTTAGAAGACATATTGAGAGATGCCTGGGTGGCTCAGTTGGTTAAGCAGCTGCCTTTGGCTCAGATCATGATACCAGGGTCCTGGGATGGAGTCCCCCATTGGGCTTTTCGCTCAGCAGGGAGCCTGCTTCTCTCTCTCCCTTTGCCTGCCACTCTGCCTGCTTGTGCTCTCTCTCTCTCTCTCTGTGTCAAATAAATAAATAAAATCTTTAAAAAAAAAAAAAAAGACATACTGATTTATATAGTTGTCATTTTCTGACAAAGAAATACACAGAAAGGAAAAAGATACACAAATTGACAGAGGAAAATTTCAGAAACTAAATTAAGAAAAAAATTCTATTGCATGATTTCCTGTATAACAGTGGCTGAAATTTTCAAGCCATGTTTTGTAAAGACACAGACCATATTTCTAATAGGTGATTCTTATATTGATCTTTCATAAATCCTAATAGCATAACATAACAGTAAATCATAAATCAGTGAAGAGATTTCTGAAGTGAGTTGGGATAATAGGTCCTGGGAACTTTGCTTTAAAATGATTTAGCCTCTATATGGTACAAACAAAAAGTTTAGATGAATAAAGAGTGAGCATATCTGTTGGACTGTTTGAAATATTAGCTGTTATCTGTCATATAGACTTATCAAAAAAGTGCTGGATCATGGTTGATTCCCCATTGAGTCTTCTAACAATGAAGATGTTGGTTGAAATGTGAGTAATATGAGAAATCAAGGGTTCAAATATACCAATCTGTTTAGCAAATTTAAGATCCGAAGTCTTTTTTTCACAGAGAAAAATGGTCAAAACACTTCATATTTGTGAGTATTATGGACCATTTAATATACAAGTTAGATAAATAGAGAGAAAGAGAACATGACAGACATGAAAAAGGGAGGGAGGGAAAGAGAGTTATTAATTTTCCCTACAGAAAAGTATTATGAAACTTTTCAATGAGAGGAAAGCCCAGACATAATGATGAAGAGTATCAGCAAGAGACAGTAAAAGTTAGTTTAGATTGATAGATACATAGATAAATTTAGAGTGTTTTCCATTGCTGATATTACAGCACAAACAAGACTTTTTTTTTTAATGTAGTCTGTAGTGATGAAAGTAGGTCTTTCTTACTAAAAATAAAAATTATTTTTACTTCGGTAAAACTTCAGAAGGACCTTCCCATCCAGTGACAGATCTAATTCTCATAGTTCAACCATCTACAAGAGCACACCTACTTTCACTACATTTTTGAAAGGCTCTAATCTCTAAGGAACATCCTCCCAATATCATTTCTACAGTAATTCAGAATTTTAATGCATTTTATAATTCAAAAGAAATTAAAATTAGTATTAATCTAACAAATCTTTCAAAAGTTATAACACAACTTGAAATTCCACAGATATGTGTAAATCCATGAAACTTAATGTAGCTTCTATTTTTATAGAATATAAAGTCCAGAAGCATTGTTCTGCCTTTAGCTTAGACCAACACTAACCCATTTTCAGGAAGGGAGTGAATTATAATTTGCTTTTTCGGTCCTATGAGAAAAACTTGGGTTACTTTACATTATAATACTTTAATGTTTGTGATGTCTTTTAGAGACATCATATTCACCAGTATTTACAGTATCTGAAACACTGAAATGTCCCAGGAGTAGGAATGGAAGTTCTGAGGGCTTTTATACGCTTCCTGTTGCTAAGGTAACCACATCCTTGATATCCATGTGTTTGACATGTCACTCTCATTTTGTGTCTGGCTCTCAGAGAACCAGCACTAGTGCATGGCATAAAAAAAGAAAGAAAGAAAGAGATAAAGAAGGAAAGAGAAAAAAAGAAAGGAAAACAAGACAAAAGACATTGGAAACTGTTCCTTCTTAAAGGCTTCTTTCTTTTTTTCTTTTGAATAATAAACTTTCTCAAGTTAATGCTGAAATCCTTAAATTCCTAAATTGAATTCATGTAGAGCTTTAATAAGAAATTAAGAATTAATAGTCTTCTATAGATAAGATTATTAAGCATTATAAAAAAATATAAAAATCCCCACAAGTTTATGCATGATCAACTGTAGAATAACATTCATGCGTGTACCAAAAGAAAAGGAATACTGAGAGTATGTGAACTATTCAATAAACTCAATGAACTGTTATAAAAAGTTCTTTTAACTTTAAATATACCTATCATAAATACTTAAATATTGAAGTAAGTTCAACCATAAAAACTGATCAACATAAAACATGTTTAAGAGAAAGGCAATTTATTTTTATGCATTACGTATAAACTGATCTATTACTACTTGATCACTATTTAAAACAAAAATTTTTCCACATTCTCGTTCCTTTAGAAATAAAATATATTTAGGTTTAAATCAATACAAAAAGCGTATTTCAGTAATTTTTAAATTATTATTTATAAATTATCATTTATAAATACTATGAAAAATTTAGAGATATTTTCATAAGCCTCCAAGTAAAATCAAACAAATAAACATTGTGTACCTTTTTTTATTTAAATCTGATGGCATAATATACAATGCAAGAGATAATTAAAAAAATTATTGGGTAACATCATTGTTTTTTTTAATGTTAGTCAAAGCCTGTCTATTATCATTTCTAATTTTAGTTTTCATGTTTCAATAATAATATAAAATTCAAAGATTTATATCTTCCCCTTTGTAGAGGTCAGAAATACAGCAACTTCTTTTAATTTAGCATAATCTTTGGTACCCAGCATAAATAGTGGCCTAGTTTCCATCCTTCTTTTTTAAGTCCTTGTCTCCCCAACAACCCATCAGCACCTGATAATTCCTCCTAGTCATTGCCTACCCAGATTGAGCCAAAGCTTAAATTGCTCAATATGAAGTACAGAAAGGGCTTCAGTGTCACCCAGCAATGTTAATATATGGACAGACGGTCAAAAAGTGAATTGCATTACAGAGGACACTTTCAATACAATATAAATACTGTATCATCATTTTAGCATCTTGGCCAGCTACCACCAAGATTTAACACTACAATTTTTTTCTTAAAAAGAAAAAAAATGGTTATTGAAAAACTCATGATAGCAAAGTTCAAATAATAGGTTTAACATTAAAACAAAGTTATTTAAAAAAAATAATTCCAATCAATGATTCCAGGCAAAATAAAGAACACAAACAAGAGTGTCAAACTGAGTAGAAAATACTGATAAAATTTGGTTTTCATTATGCATAGACATCATCTGTTTTTGTAGTCAGAGAGCACTAATAGCTACTATTTGGGAACATGGAAAATGTTGATGAGTTGATGAGTTTTGATGAAAATTAAAGAAATATGAGATTGGTATTCATCACAATTCAGATTGTTATTAACTGGGTGAGTCAGTATAAGATTTCTCTAAACAAGATTTCCTTACTTATCTTCTATAAGATTTCTTTACAAACTATACTGGTATAGAAAAGTGGTAGAGAAAAAAAAAAAACACAAAATTAGAGGTCCATTAATTGCTTTTGTGAGTTTATGCTTCTCACCAGGTGGTCCAATTTCATATTAGGTAAGTAAAGCTTCAGTAAAAATGAACAAGGAGGACACTTCTGTCCTTGGCTGAAATTGAAACAAAGGGACTGGATTTACCCTCCTGACTGAAGCAACCAAAACAAGTGAACAAAATACAAAGATTTTGAAAATACTGGCCATCAGGCAATGAAGGACAGTGATTCCTGATGGACAGAAAACAAGTAAGGTTGGTGCTGTAATTACCTCAGTTTAAAGCCTCAAGAGGGTTTGTAAGCAGCAGGACAGTAAGGAAGAGCCCAGATGGAACTGGTACAATCCCTGATGAGAATGTCAGAGTTGAGATTCTGGAGAGAGTAAGAGTGAATTTTCAGGAAATGGTACCAAAGATGGGAGATATGTCCACAGAGAAAATATCAGATCTGTAGAGGGTCCTCCTGGAGGATATAGCTGAATATTGATGACAACATGAGTGTGAGAAAATACCCAATAGTGGGAAAAGAATCATCCTAAATGATTAGAAGAAATAGTACTTGTGCCCATTTAGGACAAAGAATGTGCTAGTGGAAGAATGTTCCACTAGCCAGACTGAAAAAACTTCATAATATATGGGCCATTTAGATAGAGTACATATGAGGGCTTTTTCTAAGCTAATCTAGGTGTAGATTAATAGCTGCTCTATTCCCACTGAAAAAAACTAACTTAAAAGAAGGACCCCAAAGATCAAACTGTTTTTAGTATTTAGCTAAATTTCATAACAAAGCACAGAAATATTTATAGAAATGCAAAATTACTCAGCATCCAACAAGGTTAATTTCATGATTTGTAATCAGGAAAATATGACACATAATGAAGAAAAATATCAACTAGTTGAAATTGATGCAAAATTATTGTTAAAAATAGCAAATAATGTAATTAAAATAATCCTTATAGTTTTCTTCCATCTATTTAAAAAGTTAAGTAGAGAATTAGATGATATATAAAAGACCCAAATCAGACTTCTAGATATGAAACTACAATGTCTGAAATGAAAAATACACTGGATGAGAGTACTTACAGACTATATGTTGCAAAAGAAAAGAGAAAAAAATACTAGTGACCTTGAAGATATGGCAAGAGAAACTATTCAAAATGAAATACACAGAAAAATAATTTTTTTTGTTAAAGATTTTTTTTTAAATTTATTTGACAGACAGATCACAACTAGGCAGAGAGGCAGGCAGAGAGAGACAGGAGGAGGCAGGCTCCCTGCTGAGCAGAGAGCCCGATGCAGGACTCGATCCCAGGACCCTGAGATCATGACCTGAGCTGAAGGCAGAGGCTTTAACCACTGAGCCACCCAGGCGCCCCCAACACAGAAAAATAATTTAAAAATAAACATAGCTCATTTTTTTTGAGTATCAAAGCTCAATGGTTGTTATTATATTTATAGAGCTGTATACTAGAAAAAATTGAATGATTTTGTAGTGAATTCTTTGGTATGTGAATCATATTTCGATAGAACAATTTTTTTAAAATTGAGCTGTGGTGAGGTGCCTGGGTGGCTCAGTGGGTTAAAGGCTCTGCCTTTGGCTCGGGTCATGATCCCAGGGTCCTGGGATTGAGCCTCACATCAAGCTCTCTGCTCGGCGTGGAGCCTCCTTCCTCCTCTCTCTCTTTCTTCCTGCCTCTCTGCCTACTTGTGATCTCTGTCTGCCAAATAAATAAATAAAACCTTAAAAAAAAAAAGAAAACAATATTGAGCCGTGGGAAACTTCAAGGGACCTAATATACATGTATGGAGCCCCAAAAGAGAGAAAGGAGAAAAAAACAGAAAAGAAAAATTTGTAGAAATTAATAAAAATCTTCCAAATTTTATGAAAAGTATAAACCCAGAGATCCAATAAACTCCACAAGTTGCAAGTACAATAAAAAATGAAATTAAGATATATTATAATCAAATTGTTCAAAATGAGAGATAAGAGAAAAATCTCAGAAGCAACAAAAATTAAAAAGGTTAAACAGAAATGCAGGGGAGAAAAGAAGGACAGCAGATTTCTCATGAAAAACAATGTAAGCAAAAAGTAAGTGGAGAAACATTTCTAAAGTATTGAAGAAAATATTTATCTTAGAATCAAGTAGAATTAATTCCTCAATTTTATTCTTCTCTTTCAAGTTGTAGTCACATATGGATTCTGGAATTAGCTTTTTAATTTCTAAAACAAAACAAAACAAAAAGACAGAGACAGAATACTCAAATTAATAAAATCAAAAATTAAAGAGGAGAACCCAGCTGGCTCAGTCAATAGAGCATGTGACTTGAACTCAGGGTCATGAGTTTAAAACCTACATTGGGTATAGAGCTTACAAGGAAGGAAGGAAGGAAGGAATGAAAGAAAGAAGGAAGAAATTGAAGAGAACATCACTACCAATCTTATGAAGTGCAAAAGATTATAAGAGAATACTATGAACAACTATATGCCACAAATTAATAAAACTTATGAAAGGGTAGGAAAAGAATCACTCCCCATATACTGAAAGACACAAATTATTGAAACTCACAGGTTCTGGTTCAAGATAGCAATATAGGAAGATCCTGAATTCTACTCTTCCCACATACACACCAAATCTACACCAAATATGAATCATTTTCCTCTGAAACAAACCTAAAAACTGGCAGAGTTACCAATCAACATTAGGCAAATGAAAGTGAAACCACTTTGAAACTGGCAGGAAAGACTGAGACAATAAACCCCATTTGGGGCATGGCAACTGACAATTGGGAGGGAACCCAAAACTGGAACTTCTCCCTGGGGACTGAAGGGTTCATACCCCAAACTTTAAGACCAGCACCTGAGAGAAATGAGTGCCCAGAACATCTGGCTTTAAAACCAATGAAGCTTGGGGTGCCTGGGTGTCTCAGTGGGTTAAAGCCTCTGCCTTCGGCTTAGGTCATGATCTCAGGGTCCTGGTATCAAGCCCCGCATCGGGCTCTCTGCTCAGCGGGGAGCCTGCTTCCTCCTCTATCTATCTGCCTGCCTCTCTGCCTACTTGTGATCTCTCTCTCTCTCTGTCAAATAAATAAATAAAATCTTTAAAAAAAAAAAAAACAATGAAGCTTGGAGTCACATGTGACTGTGGTGAAGTGAGGGACATTTTAAAGGATCTGTATGCAGACTCATCCATGGGACACATGTCACATGCTCTCTCTGCCATACTCCAGAGAACCTGTGTCTCCCAGAGGGAGAATTTACACATACCTAGTGACTCAATTTTTGTGGCTACAAACTTAGTCACCTGTCTCAGGAGGCCAGAGGAGTTGCCTCTGGGTTGTTGCCTCTGTAGGGTTGCCTCTGTAGGAGTTGCCTACCTTCTTGGGTCCCATTGGACTATCACAATCAGAGAGAGATTTCTTGGCAGACTACCACTCCCAAGGCATTGCACAGTTAGGAGACTGAAATACACTCCTGTCTTTCTAAAAAAGAAGTCTATTTGCTTTTCCAGGAGCTTTGGCCTGGAGAAGGCTTCTGATCTGGTACACTTATAGGGACCAAGGAGGGGCTCTCAGGGAACAGAAGCTGATGAAGGCAATATTTGCACTCTCCCTCTGCCTCACTCCAGATAACTGCTATCTTATAGGGAAAAAAAAGGTTATACCCTTGTCTGGTGCCCTAATTTTTGCCACTGTTGCCACGTTAACTTCTACATCACTTCAATCTGGTAGCAATAGAGCATGGGATCACAAGTTCTATAGGACTATAATCAATGGAGAAAGAGTTCTGAAACAGTTACCACCCTCAGGGCACAGCAAGAGGCAACATTCCCAGGAGCTCTATCTTTATGTAAAGAGGCCTATTAGTTTATCATCATCACTGCAGCCTGAGGGGCAGGCCTTTAATTAAACACAGATCTAAGGGTTAGCTGTAAACCTTTCCTGACACCTCACAGAATGAACACTATATTTGGCTCTCCTTCTGCTGTGTCCCAGAATGCCAACATTTTCTTGGAGGCAAGCTCTTATACATGTCTGATACCCCAGTTTTTATATGGTGTCCTTATTTTTGTGGCTGCTGCCAAGGGGATACTCCTTGACTATCAGACTCTAGTGGCAATAGGGCGTATGTTCTTGAGTCCTAGAGGACTAAAACAATTAGGGAGATAATTCTTGGCAGGCTACCATCCCCAAGGCACTGCACAGACAGCAGGCTGAAACTCACCCCTAGCATCTCCATCAGAGATGTTTACTGAGCTTCAGCTTTAGGGGAAGTCTCCAGGCTTGGCATGCATCTAGAGGCTGTGGAAGTCTCTCAGGAAATGAAGACTGGGGAACAGCATCTTTGCAATGCCTCTCTGCCTGTGTACAGCTTACTGGTTATCTCCCAGAAAGCAACCTGTGCCACACCTGGAGCCCCAATTTATGTGACTTCTTCCCAGTGGACAACTCCAGATTGCCTGGTCCTGTTCCTGGTCCTACAGAAATGTATGTATTTGCAATCTTTAAAAGATTGTTTGAGGGTGCAAACTCTAATCAGCCTGAATCTAAATGCTGCCCAAGATTCTCTTCTTGGGACCCTGACTAATCTCAGCATACCTGCAACTACTGGGGACTACAAAAATAAAATACTAACCTTGGGCATCACAAAAGTTAGGGAGACACACAATAGCTAGAGCAGGCTTGAACAGTAAATTTCATCTTTTTAAAAAGGCAAAATATTTAAGACTAAGAGAAGTGACTATTTCTCTAATGCATAGAGATCAACATAAAGAGTCATGCAAAATGGAGGAACAGAGTATGTTCCACACAACAAAGAAAATCTCAAAAAAAAAAAGAAAGAAAAAACACAACAACAACAAAACACAACAGCCTAATGAAATGGAGATAAGTAATTTACTCAAAGAATTCAAAGTATGATCATAAAATTGCTTACTAAAGCTGGGAGAAGAATGTATGAACAAAATGAGCACTTTGACAAAGAAATAAGAAATATAGGAAAGTTCTAAACAGAAGCCACAGAACTCAAGAATGCAATAACTGAATTTAAAAAAAAAAAAGTAAACTAGAGGCATTCAACAAATGACTAGATAAAGCAGAAGAAAGGATCAGTGAATATGAAGACAGAGCAGAGGAACTCACCCAATCAGAACAGAAAAGAAAAAGAGAGAGAATTTTAAAAACTGAAGATAGTTTGAGTTTATGGGATATCAAATGGATGAACATTCACATTATAGGCCTCTTAGAAGAAAAGAGAGGGGGGGAAAAAAGGCAGAAAATTCATTGGAACAAATAATCACTGAAAACTTCCCTAACCTGGGGAAAGAAACAGACATCAAGATCCAGGAAGTCCAGAGAGTCCCAACTGAGATGAACCCAAAGCAATCCACACAAAGACACATTATAATTAAAACATCAAAAGCTACAGACAGTAAATAATCTTAAAGCCAGGAGGAGAAAAGCAACTGGTTACCTATAAGGTAACCTTATATAACTATAAAAAGAGATATTTCAGCAGAAACTTTGAAGACAAGGAGCAAGTGGCATGATAGATGCAAAGTGAAAAGAAAAAAAAAAAAAAAATCCAGCAGAGAATACTCTAACTAGCAGCTGTGATTCAGAATTAAAGGGAAGATAAAGACTTTTAAAAACAAACAAAAGCTAAGGGAATGTCTCACCATTAAATAGGTTTACAAAAAATGTTAAAGGAACTTCTCTAAGCTAAAAACAAGGGCACTAATTAGTAACAAAAATATTAAAAAAGTATAAACCTTACTCATAAAGGCAAATATATAGTAAAGCTAGTATATTAATCACAACATTAAGATGAAGATTAAAAGACAAAAGTAGCAAAAATAACTAACAACAATACTTAAGGGATATATCTATGATAAAAACATGTTTAAACATGATATCTAAAACAAAATGTGGGAGGGGGGACTAAAAATGTAGAGTTTTAAAATGCACTTAAATTTAAGTTGCCATCAACTTCAAATAGATTGTTATAAGTTGTAATAAAAAATTTTCTTGGTAGGGGCACCTGGGTTCCTCAGTGGGTTAAAGCCTCTGCCTTTGACTCAGGTCATGATCACAGGGTCCTGAGATCGAGCCCCACATTGGGCTCTCTGCTCAGCAGGGAGCCTGCTTCCTCCCTCTCTTTCTGCCTGCCTCTCTGCCCACTTGTGATCTCTGTCTGTCAAATAAATAAATAACGTTTAAAAAAAAAGAAAGAAAGAAAGAAATTTTCTTGGTAATCACCAAGCAAAAACATAGTAGATGCAGGGAAGATAATAAAAAAGGAATCTAAACATAACACTAAAGATAGTCATCAAACCAGAAAGGAAGAGATCAAGAGAAGGAGACAGAAACAGAGAGGAACTACAAAACAGGCAGAAAACAACAAAATGAGAATAAGTACAAACCTATCAATAATTACTTTAAATGTAATGGAGTAAATTTTCAAATCAAAAGGCAGTGGTTAAACAAATTAAAAAGAAATCCATCCATATTCTACCTATAAGAGATACACTTTAGAACTAGACATACACAGACTGAGAATGAAAGGGTAAACAAAGCTATTCCATGAAAATGAAAACCAAAAGAAAGCTGGGGAGGCTATACTTATATCCCACAAAATAGACTTTAAAACAAAGACTATAATAAGAGATAAAGGGCATTACATATTGATTAAAGGATTGATTCAATTAGAAAATGTAACATTTGTAAATATTTGTGCTCCCAACATGGTAGCATCTGAATATATAACACAAATATTAATAAACCCAAGGGAGAAAAAGAGACAGCAATATCATAATACTAGAGGACTTTAATGCCCAACTTATATCAATAAATAGATTATCCATACATAAAATCAATAAGGAAACACTGGCTTCAAATGACTTATCAGACCTGATGGACTTAATAGATAAATACAGAACATTCCATTCAAAAGTAACAGAATACACATTCTTCTCAAGTACTCATGAAATATTCTCCAGGACAGATAATATCTTAGGCCACACACAAAAAAAAAATCGTTTTTTTTTTTTAAATTTCTTTTCAGCATAACAGAATTCATTGTTTTTGTACCACACCCAGTGCTCCATGTAATGCGTGCCCTCTGTAACACCCATCACCTGGCGCCCCCAACCTCCCACCCCCCGCCCCTTCAAAACCCTCAGGTTGTTTCTCAGAGTCCACAGTCTCTCATGGTTCATCTCCCCCTCCAATTTCCCTCAACTCCCTTCTCCTCTCCATCTCCCCATGTCCTCCATGTTATTTGTTATGCTCCACAAATAAGTGAAACCATGATAATTGACTCTCTCTGCTTGACTTATTTTACTCAGCATCATCTCTTCCAGTCCCGTCCATGTTGATACAAAAGTTGTGTATTCATCCTTGCTGATGGAGGCATAATACTCCATAGTGTATATGGACCACGTCTTCCTTATCCATTCGTCCACTGAAGGGCATCTTGGTTCTTTCCACAGTTTGGCAACCGTGGACATTGCTACTATAAACATTGGGGTACAGATGACCCTTCTTTTCACTACATCTGTATCTTTGGGGTAAATACGCAGTAGTGCAATTGCAGGGTCATAGGGAAGCTCTATTTCTAATTTCTTAAGGAATCTCCACACTGTTTTCCAAAGTGGCTGCACCAACTTGCATTCCCACCAACAGTGTCAGAAGAGACCCGAATTGCTAAGAAAATGTTGAAAAACAAAAATAAAACTGGGGGGATCATGTTACCTGATTTCAAGCTTTACTACAAAGCTGTGATCACCAAAACAGCCTGGTACTGGCATAAAAACAGACACATAGACCAGTGGAACAAAGTAGAGAGCCCAGATATGGACCCTCAACTCTATAGTCAAATAATCTTCGACAAAGCAGGAAAAAATATACAGTGGAAAAAAGACAGTCTCTTCAATAAATGGTGCTGGGAAAATTGGACAGCTATATGTAGAAGAATGAAACTCGACCATTCTCTTACACTGTACACAAAGATAAACTCGAAATGGATAAAAGACCTCATCATGAGACAGGAATTCATCAGAATCCTAGAGGAGAACATAGGCAGTAACCTCTTCAATATCAGCCACAGCAACTTCTTTCAAGATATGTCTCCAAAGGCAAAGGAAACAAAAGCGAAAATGAACTTTTGGGACTTCATCAAGATCAAAAGCTTCTGCAGAGCAAAGGAAACAGTCAACAAAACAAAGAGGCAACCCACGGAATGGGAGAAGATATTTGCAAATGACAGTACAGACAAAAGGTTGACATCCAGGATCTTCTCAAACTCAAACAAAAAGAACTTCTCAAACTCAACACACACAAAACAGATAATCATATCAAAAAATGGATAGAAGATATGAACAGACACTTCTCCAATGAAGACATACAAATGGCTATCAGACACATGAAAAAATGTTGATCATCACTAGCCATCAGGGATATTCAAATTAAAACCACATTGAGATACCACCTTACACCAGTTAGAATGGCCAAAATTAGCAAGACAGGAAACAACATGTGTTGGAGAGGATATGGAGAAAGGGGAACCCTCTTACACTATTGGTGGGAATGCAAGTTGGTGCAGCCACAAAAAAAAAAAAAAAAATCTTAATTTTTTTGTTTCAAGCTTTTATTTAAATTCTAGTTAGTTAACATACAATATAATATTGGTTTTAGTAGTAAAACTTAGTGACTCATCACATATATAACACACAGTGCTTATTACAAAGGTCAACTTAAAGTTGAATTGATATGAGGCCCCTTTTCCAACCACAATTATAACACAAAACTAGAAAATTCAGAAATATGTGAAGACAAACAATATTTTACTAAACAACCAGTCCAAAATGAACTCAAAGGCAAAAATAAAAATACCTTGAGACAAACAAAAAGGAAATACAGCATACTAAAATTTCTGGGATACAGCAAAAGAAATTTTAGGGGGGAAGGTCACAGTGATAAATGCTACCTTGAGAAAAAGAGAAAAATTTAAAATTACCTAACTTTCAATTTTAAAGGGTGTAGAAAGAGAAGTAAAATAATGTGCAAAATTAGTGGAAGGTAATAAACACTGAAGCATAAAGAAATAGAGACTGATCGCTTCTTGGCCTTTTGGCCAAGATCAAGTGAGGAAATAGAGTCTGAAAAGATCAATAAAATCAAGAACTGTCTCTTTGAAAAGATAAACAAAACTGACAAACCTTTAGACTCACCAAGAAAAAAAAAAGACGGAGGGCTCAAATAAATAAAATCAGAAATGAAAGAAGAAACATTATAGCTAATACTATAGATATGCAAAGAATTATACAATACTACTATGAACAAGTTTTTGCCAGTAAGCTGTGCAACCAAGAAGAAATGGCTAAATTCCTAGAAATATCACCTTCAAAAACTACATCATAAAGAAATAGAAAACTTGAACAGACTAATTACTAGTAAGGAAATTGAAATAGTAATTTTAAAAACTGCCTATAAACCAAAGTTCAGATCAGACAATTTTACTAGTAAATTCTGTCAAACATTCAAAGAAGAATTAATACCAATCTTTCTCAAAGTCTTCCAAAAATAGAAGAAGAAGGCACACTTTCAACCTCTTTTTCTGAAGCCAATGTTACCTTGATACTAAAATCAGATAAGGATACCATAAAAAAAGAAAATTACAGGCTAATATCCCTGATGAGCACATATACTTAATAAACATCCTCAACAAAATCTTAGCAAATCAAATTCAACAATTTTTTGAAAGGATCATACTTGGTCATTAAGTGAGATTTATTCCAAGGACAGAAGGAGAGTTCAACATCTGCAAATAATTGCTGTGATACAACATATAATCCAAATCAATGATAAAAATCATATGATCATCTCAATAGATTCAGAAAAAAACATTTCACAAAATTCAACATACAAATATGAGAAAAACTCTCAATAAAGTGAGTGTAGAGGGAATGCACCTCAACATAATAAAGACTATATATGAACAAGCCCATAATCAACATCACATTCAATGATGAAAAGCTGAAAGCTTTTCCTTTAGGATCTGGAATAGGGATGGTCACTCTCACCACTTTTTTCAACATAGATTTGGAAATCTTAAGACATAGCAATTAGGCAAGAAAAAGAAAAATCATCCAAATTTGAAAGAAAGTAAGTCTCATTATTTACAGATGATATACTATTTATTGAAAACCCTGAATAGTCCACCAGAAACTTTTAAAACTAATAAATAATTTCAGTAAAATTGCATGATATAAAGTCAACATACAGAGATCTGTTGCATTAACTTTCATGCCAAAGGGCCTCAAAAGAAAGCTGGGGTAGTGATTCTCATATCAGATAAATTAGATTTTAAGCTAAAGACAGTAGTCACAGATAAAGAAGGACACTACATCATTCTCAAAGGGTCTATCTGCCAAGAAGAGCTAACAAATGTAAATATTTATGCCCTCAATATGGGAGAAGCCATCTACATAAGACAACTGTTAATCAAGATAAAAAGTCATGTTGATATGAATATATTAATAGTAGGAGATCTTAACACACCTCTCTCAGTAATAGATCATCCAAGCAGAAAACCAATAAAGAAACAGAACATTTAATGGCACATTAGACCAGATAACCTCATACATATATAAAGAACATTCTACCCTAAAACAACAGAATACTCATTCTTCTCAAGTGCACATGGAACTTTCTCCAGAATAGACCACATACCTGGTCAAAATCAGGGCTCAAATGATACCTAAAGATTGAGATTATTCCCTGCATATTCTCAGACACAATGCTTTGAAACTGGAACTCAACCACAAGAAAAAGTATGGAAGGAATTCAAACACTTGGAAGCTAAAGACCACTCTGCTTAAAAATGTTTGAATCAACCAGGAAATCAAAGAACTTAAACAATTCATGGAAACCAATGAGAATGAAGACACATCAGTACAAAACCTATGGGATGCAGCAAAAGCCATCCTAAGGGGGAAATACATAGCCATTCAAGCCTCACTCAAAAAAATTGAAAAATCCAGAATACACCAGATTTCTTTACACCTTAAAGAACCAGAGAATCGACAACAAATTAAGCCAACCCCACACACAAGAAGAGAAATAATCAGGACTAGAGCAGAGATCAATGAGATAGAAACTAGAGATACAGTAGAACACATCAATGAAACTAGAAATTTGTTTTTTGAAAGAATCATTAAGATTGATAAACCACTGGCCAAACTAATCCAAAAGAAAAGAGGGAGGTCCTAAATTAATAAAATTATGAATGAAAAGGGAGAGATCACGACTAACACCAAAGAAATAGAAACAATCATCAGAAATTATTATAAACAGTTATATGGCATTAAGTTAAGCAACCTATACAAAATGGATGCATTCCTGGAAACCTATAAACTTCCAAAACTGAATCAGGAAGAAATTGACAACCTGAATAGACCAATATCTAGTAATGAGATTGAAGCAGTGATTAAAAACCTCCCAAAAAAACAAGAGCCCAGGACCTGATGGATTCCCTGGAGAATTCTATCAAATATTCAAAGAAGAAATAATACCTATTCTCCTGAAGCTCTTTCAAAAATTAGAAACAGAAGGAAAACTTCCAGACTCTTTTTATGAAGTTAGCATTACCTGATCCCCAAAACAGGCAAAGACCCCACCAAAAAGGAGAATTTCAGACCAATATCCCTGATGAATATGGATGCCAATATTCTCAACAAGATCCCAGCTAATAGGATTCAACAGTACATTAAAAAGATTATCCACAATGACCAGATGGAATTTATCCATGGGATGCAAGTGTGGTTCAACATTCACAAATCAATCAATGTGATAGAAAAAAATCAGTAAGAAAAGAGAGAAGAACCATGTGGTCTTCTCAATTGATGCAGAAAAAGCATTTGACAAAATACAGCATCCATTCCTGATTAAAACCCTTCAAGTATAGGGATAGAGGGAACATTCCTCAACTTCATAAAATATATCTATGAAAATCCCACAGCAAATATCATCCTCAATGGAGAAAAGCTGACAGCCTTTCTTTTGAGATCAGGAGAATGAAAAGGATGTCCTTTCTCACCACTGTTGTTCAACAAAGTACTAGAAGTCCTAGCAACAGCAATCAGACAACAAAAAGAAATAAAAGGTATTCAAATTGACAAAGAAGAAGTCAAACCCTGTCTCTTCACAGATAACATGGTACTTTATATGGAAAACCCAAAAGACTCCACCCCCAAACTATGAGAACTCATACAGCAATTCAGTAATGGGACAGGATACAAAATCAATCTACAGAAATCAGTTGCTTTCTTATACACTAATAATGAACATATAGAAAAGGAAATGAGAGAATCAATTCCATTTACTATAGCACCAAGAACCAAAAGATACCTGGGAATAAAACTAACCAAAGAGGTAAACGATCTGTACTCGAGGACCTACAGAACACTCATGAAAGAAATTGAAGGAGACACAAAAAGATAGAAGATTATTCCATGCTCATGGATTGGAAGAATAAACATTGTTAAAATGACTAGACTGCATAAAGCAATCTATACTTTCAATGCCATCCCGATCAAAATCCACAGTATTTTTCAAAGAGCTGGAACAAACAATCCTAACATTTGTATGGAACCAGAAGAGACCCCTAATTGCTAAGGAAATGTTGAAAAAAAAAAACAAAACTGGGGGCATCACGTTGCCTGACTTCAAGCTTTACTACAAAGCTGTGATCACCAAGACAGCATGGTACTGGCACAAAAACAGACACATAGATCAGCAGAACAGAGTAGAAAGCACAGGTACAGACCCTCAATTCTATGGTCAAATAATCTTCAACAAAGAGGAAAAAAATATACAGTGGATAAAAGTCTCTTCAATAAATGGTGCTGGGAAAATTGGACAGCTATGTATGGAATAATGATACTCAAACATTCTCTTACACCATACACAAAGATAAACTGGAAATGGATAAAAGACCTCAAGGTGAGGCAGGAGCCCATCAAAAACCTAGAGGAGAACATAGGCAGTAACCTCTTTGACATAAGCCACAGCAAATTCTTTCAAGACATGTCCCCAAAAGCAAAGGAAACCAAAGTGAAAATGAACTTTTGGGACTCCATTAAGATAAAAAGCTTCTGCACAGCAAAGGAAACAGTCAACAAAACAAAGGCAACCCACAGAATGGGAGAAGATATTCACAAATTACACTACACACAAAGAGCTGATATCCAAGATCTATAAAGAACTCCTCAAACCCAACACACACAAAACAGATCATCATGTCAAAAAATGGGCAGAAGACATGAACAGACAATTCTCCAAAGATGACATGTGAATGGCCAACAGACACATGAAAAAATGTTCATTATCATCATTAGCCATCAGGGAGATTCAAATCAAAACCACATTGAAATACCACCTTACACCAGTTAGAATGGCCAAAATCAACGAGACAGTAAACAACAAATGTTGGAGAAGATGGGGAGGAAGGGGGGACCTTCTTAACCCTGTTGGTGGGAATGCAAGTTGGTGCAGAGCCACTTTGGAAAACAGTGTGGAGATTCCTTAAGAAATTAAAAATAGAGCTACCCTATGACCCTACAATTGCACTACTGGGTATTTACCCCAAAGATACAGATGTAGTGAAAAGAAGGGCCATCTGTATCCCAATGTTCATAGCAACAATGGCCACATCACCAAACTGTGGAAAGAACCAAGATGCCCTTCAACAGACAAATGGATAAAGAAGATATGTCCATATATACAATGAAGTATTATGCCTCCATCAGAAAGGATGAATATACAATATTTGTATCAACATGGATGGGACCGGAGAGATTATACTGAGTGAAATAAGTCAAGCAGAGAGAGTCAATTACCATACGGTTTCACTTACTTGTGGAGCATAAGGAATAACACAGAGGACGTTGGGAGATGGAGAGGAGCAGTGAGTTGGGGGAAATCGGAGGGGGAGACAAATCATGAGAGACTGTGGAATCTGAGAAACAAACTGAGGGTTTTGGAGGGGAGGTGGGTGGGGGTTGGGTGAGCCTGGTGGTGGGTATTAAGGAGGGCACATATTGCATGGAGCACTGGGTGTGGTGCCTAAACAATGAATTTTGGAACACACACACACAAAATTAAATTAAATAAAAAAAGAAACCTGTTGCATTTTATACACCAATAACAAACTTTCAGAAAGAGAAATTAAGAAACCAATCCCATTTATAATTGCATTTAAAGAGAGTAAAATATGTAGAAATAAAGTTACCCAAGGAGGTGAAAGACCTGCATTCTGAAAACTGTAAGATTTTGATAAATGTAAGATGACACAAACAAATGGAAAGATATACAATGGTCATATATAGGAAGAATTAATATTGTTAAAATGTCCATACTACTCAAAGCATTATACAGATTCAATGAAATCCCTATCAAAATTCTTACAGAAATTAAGTGAACAATTCTAAAATTTGTATGGAACCACAAAAAGACCCTGAATAGCCAAAGCAGTACTCTTCTTCTTCTTTTTTTTTTCTTTTTTCTTTTTTTTAATTTTATCTATTTATTTGACAGACAGAGATCGCAAGTAGGCAGAGAGGCAGGCAGAGACAGAGAGAAGAGGAAGCAGGCTCCCCGCCAAGCAGAGAGCCCGATGCGGGGCTCAGGTCATGATCCCAGGGTCCTGGGATCCAGCCCCGCATCGGGCTCTCTGCTTGGCGGGGAGCCTGCTTCCTCCTCTCTCTCTCTCTCTCTGCCTGCCTCTCTGCCTACTTGTGATCTCTGTCTGTCAAATAAATAGATAAAATTAAAAAAAAAAGATTTATTTATTTATTTTGAGAGAGAGAGAGCACAAGTGGGAGAGGCAGAGGGAGAAGGAGAGAGACTATCAAGCAGACTCCATGCTCAGTGCTTGACATGGGGCTTGATCTCATGACCCTGAGATCACTACCTGAGCTAAAACCAAGAGTGAGATGCTTAACTGACTGTGCCACCCAAGTGCCCCTAGCCAAAGCAATCCTGAAAAGAACAAAGCTGGAGGCAACAGATTCTCTGACTTCAAATCATATTACTTAACTTATTAATTAAATCAGGTAGTATTGACATAAAAGCAAACAGAATAGTCAATTCAATGGAACAGAGAGCCTAGAAATAAACCATGCATATATGGCCATTTAAATTAAAACAAAAAATCCAAGAACATACAATGGGGAAAGTCATTATCTTCAATAAATGGTGTTGGGAAATGTGGACACCTACATGCAAAAGAATGAAATGGACTACTCTCTTTTATCATATAAAAGGCAACAAAGTAAAAAATAAACAAATAGTACTACATCACACTGCGAAGTTCTGTGCAACAAAGGAAATCCACCACAAAATGAAAAGACAACCTTCTGAATGGGAAAATAATTTGCAAATCCTATATCTGATAACAGACTAATATCTAAAATATAAAAAGAACTCACAACTTAATAGCAAAACAAAAACAAAATAAAAAACTAAGCATCTGATTTAAAAATGGGCAGAGGACATTAGGAGAAGGGAAAATTGAAGGGGTAGAAATCAGAGTGGAAGATGAACCATGAAAGACTCCAGGAAACAAATGGAGAATTTTAGAAGGGAGATGGATGGGGGGATGCATGAGTCTGGTGATGGGTATTAAGGAGGACATGGATTGCATGGAGCACTGGGTATTATATGCAAACAATGAATCATGGAACACTACATCAAAAACTAATGATATACTGTATGATGACTAACATAACAAAAAAAATAAAATAAAATAAAATAAAGAAAAAATAAATAAAAGTTCTACAACTATTAAAAAAAAATGGGCAGAGGATCTCAATAGATACTTTTTCCAAAGAAGGCATACAGATGGCCAACAGACACATGAAAAGATGTTCAGTATCACTAATATTAGAAAATACAAATTAAAACCACAATAAGACATCACTTTACACATGCCATTTGGTTAGTATAAAAAAGATAAGAAATAACAAGAGTCTCAAGAATGAAGAGAAAAGGAAACCCCAGTACACTGCTGGGGTAAATAGAAACTGGTAAAGCCACTATGGAAAACAATATGAAAATTTCTCAGAAACATTAAAAAAGAACTACCATGCAATCTGGCAATTCAATTTCTGGGCACTTATTCAAAGAAAACAAAAATACTGACTTGAAAAGATATTGCACACTCATGTTTACTGAAGCATTATTTATAATAGCCAAGATATGAAAACAATGTAACTGTCCATTGACAGATGAATCAATAAGAAAATGACACACACACACACACACACACACGCATGCACGCACACACACACAGGAATATTACTCAGTCATAAAAAAGAATGAACTCTTGCCACTTGTAACAACATAGATGGACCTTGACAGCCTTATGCTAAATTAAATAACTCAAACAGAAAAAGAGAGAGAGAGATCTCACTTATATTTGGAATCTAAAAAACCAAAACCAAAATCAAAATGTCAAGCTTAGGGTGCCTGGGTGGCTCAGGGGGTTAAAGTTACTAATTTGACTCAGGTCATGATCTCAGGGTCCTAGGATTGAGCCCCGCATCAGGCCCTCTGCTCAGTGGGGAGCCTGCTTCCCCCTCTCTCTCTGCCTGCCTCTCTGACTACTTTTGATCTCTGGCTGTCAAACAAATAAATAAAATCTTTTAAAAAAATGTCAAGCTCATAGATACAGACAACAGATTGGGGGTTGCCAGAAGCAGGGGTTGGAGTGTGGGCAAAACGGGTAAAGGGAATCAAAAAGTACAAATTTCTAGTTATAAGATAAATAACTCATGAGGGTGTAGAGCAGCATGACCAGTGTAGTTAATAAATAATATTGGACATTTGAAAGTTGCTAAACCAGTAAATCCTACCAGTTTTCATCACAAGAAAAAACAAGTTCTGTAACCATGTATGGTGATAACTATTAACTTATTGTAGTTATCATTTTTCAATATATACAAATATCAAATATTATGTGTACACTTGAAGTTAATATAATGTACATCAATCATACATCAGTAAAATTTTTTTTTTAATCAAAATCACATGAAGAGGGGCACTGGGATGGCTCAATCACTTAAGTGGTCAACTCTTGATTTTGGCTCAGGTCATGATCTCAGGGTTGTGAATTGAGTCCTGCATCGGGCTCCTCACTGAGTGTGGAGGCGGTTAAGATTTTCTCTCTCCCCCTCCCTCTGCCCCTACCCTGCCACTTGCACACACTCTTTCACTCTGAAAAAAAAAAACAAAAAAAAAATCAAAAAACAAAACAAACAAACAGAAAAACATGAAAAAAATCATGAACCTAAATAGATTTACTGTTGAATTCTACCAAACATTCAAAGAAAAATTAATACCAAATCTTCACAGACACTTCCAAAAATTTGAAGAGAAAGGCATACTTCTAACACATTCTCTGAGATGCCTATTACCATGATATCTAAGCCAAAGATTCACAAGAAAAAAAACTACCAAATGATATTAATTTTTATATAGATGCAAAAAATCTTAATGAAATACCACCAAACCAAATTCAGCAACATACAAAAGATTTATGAACATCAGACAAGTTGTACTCCAAGAAAAAAAGGGTGATTTAACTTTCAAAAATCAATTAATGTAACACACTATATTATTAGGAAAAAAATATGATCACCTTAATAGACACAAAAAAAGCATTTGACAAAATCCACACCCTTTCATAACAAAAATAATCCTCAAATTAGAAATAGAAAGAAACTTTTCAACTTAATAAGCAGTGTCTACTAAAATTGCACAGCTAGCCATCATAATTAACAGTGAAAAATTGAAAGCTTTCCCTTAAGATTAGAAAAAGTCAAGGATATTTTATGCATAATTGCAGATTTCTACATGTTTGGAATATTTTATATAACTCTTTTGATGCAATTATACTTAAAATATGTTGTAATATTAAATATCTGTCAAATGCTTAATTTTATTGGCAACATAATAATCTATTAATTGATGTACTATAATTTATTTAAATAATCTCCATATTGGAAAATATGGTTACTTTAAATTTTCTTTTATTTTTTAAAGAATTTATTTATTTGTTTGTTTGTTTGTTTGTCTGAGAGAGAGCGTATGAGTGATGGGAGTGGCAGAGGGACAAGCAGACTCCTCACTAAGCATGGAGTCCAGTACAGGCCTCAATCCCTGCACCCTGAGATAATGACATGAGCTGAAATCTGATGCTTAACTGATTAATCAATACAAGCACCCCTACGTCTTTCTTTCGTAAACAATGTTAGGCAAGTGGGCATGCTGTGTCCTGTACTAGGAGAGCTTTCAAAGACTTGATTTATTTGCCCAAATTTTTCCCAGTAAATTTGCACTAATTTATAATTCCTCCAGAACTTTGAGTAATATTTTAAAATTTTAAAACTTCTACAGAAAAAATATAGAAGCTAGAAGTTCAATGTTTTCTTAATTTGCACTTTAATTGATCTTGAATATATTTTCATGTTTATTGGCTATTTGTACTTTGTATTTTAGATTATTCATAGTTTTATATTTTTGTAATATTAAATAATTTTATCATACTTTATGAAAAAGTATCAAGTATCAATATCACATTTATTAATAGTTATTAATAATAATTATATTTAATAATAATAATATTATTATTAATATTATATTATAATATAATATTATATTATATAATTATAATATTATATAATAATATAATATTATAATAATTATTATTAATAATAATCTCATTCTTTAAAAATACTGTAACATTCTTCACAAAGTAAATTTAAATTTTCAGGTAATCAAAATCATTTTCTTTATGAGGTCTCAATATTTATTAAATATTCATCAATACTTTTAAAATTTTGTTTCATTTGTAACTCTTTAATCCATGAAATTTATTTTGATAATGATATAAATTTAAGGTGATAATTTGAGTTTTTAAAAACAGATGGCCCACTTTCTCACACATTTTTATAAAATAAACCCTTCTTTGTGATAAAGACACACACACACACACACACACACACACACACACACACACATTCAATAAATGATAGTTTGAAGAATAATAGTAGTATCTGCTGTTAAGAAACATTACCCAAATCAGGAATAAAGCAAAACAAGTTATGCGTGTTCTTTCAATGTTATACTGATGCACTGAATAACAAGTCCACCCACAGAGTATTTAATTCATAAGGGAAATGCAACTTCCTTTGATACATTATTTATTAGTCAGGGTTTAGGTTATGAAATTACATGTTAATTTCTAATTTGGGTGGATAGAGATATTATTGATTTTTATCCTAGAAGATTCACATTTTTATCATAAAAATTTATGATTTTATTGCCATGTAGGACTTTAAAGAATTTTATATATAAATTAGTAATTTTATTCTAACACTTTTCTTCAGACTATAGTAAACAGTTCCTTAAATGATCTCTGAACCCAGCTTTATAGCTCACTGGTTCCATCATTACTGATGTAAATAGACAAGTACATCTTTGACATACACTCCTCTTGATTTGTATGACACCCATATTTATATAACAGTTATAACTTTTAAAAAATTAACTTGCACTTCTGTATCTATGTAAAAATGTTAAAAATCAAATATTTTAATATTTGTTATTTATTAATTTTTATTCTTTCTATGCTATTTAGATTATTGTTCTTATTGTTTGTGCTCCTCTTTTTAGGCTTTTATAATTGTCCTTTTCTCTTTGTATTGTTCTGCTTATTTCTGTCTTCATATGTAATCTGAAGGATCATATCTGATTTTTATTTAAATTTAGTTATTTTATTTTTTTAACATATTTCATACTTAAATCTAATTTTAAACATCAAAGAATAAGTATAAGCCAAGTAATTTTTTTAAAAATATTTTTATTAACAGTTAATGTATTATTTGCTCCAGGGGTACAGGTCTGTGAATCATTAGGCTTTCACATTTCACAGCACTCACCATAGCACATGCCCTCCCCAATGTTCATAACCCAACCACCCTATCCTTATCCCCCACCCCCCAACAACCCTCAGTAGGTTTTGTGAGATTAAGAGTCTCTTAGGGTTTGTCTCTGTCCCAATCCCATCTTGTTTCATTTTTTTTCTTTCCCTACCCCCCCATAAACCCCTGCCCTGCCTCTCGAATTTCTCATATCAGAGAGATCATACGATACTTGTCTTTCTCTGATTGACTTATTTTGCTCAGCATTAATACCCTCTAGTTACATCCACATCTTTGCAAATGGCAAGATTTCGGTTTTTTTTATTATAAGCCAAATAATTTATCAGAAGTTTAAACCCTCTTTCCTGACAATGACTCCACCCCAACTCATCCTTACTTGATCTATTATAAGAGAACCTGGAATTTTAGATGCTGACTACTGAGATTGTATTATTATATTCATATTACATATGGTTTTATTCAAAAATAAAATCTGAATTATATTTGATCATAATAATTAAAACAATGTTAATTAGTAATAATATTCTATGAGCTATACAGAGCATTTAAAATATATTTGATCACTAAATTACTCTCTGAGATTGGTTCCATACTTTTTCCAATTGAGACAAAATATTCTGAGGCTTAAAGAAAGTTAATGCACAAGGCCACAGATTTCTAAGTGTTCCACCTAGGAATTAAATATAATTGTCTTTCCAGAACATATGCACCAAACTACCAAGTGATATTGCTTCTTAGTTTAGATTCAACTACATGTTTATGTGATCTCAGTGCTTATCATCAGACATAGTCCACATGTTCCCCATATTTTTTTTTTAAAGATTTTATTTATTTATTTGACAGACAGAGATCACAAGTAGGCAGAGAGGCAGGCAGAGAGAGAGAGGTGGAGGCAGGCTCCCCGCGGAGCAGAGAGCCCGATGTGGGGCTCGATCCCAGGACACTGGGATCATGACCCGAGCTGAAGGCAGAGGCTTAACCCACTGAGCCACCCAGGCGCCCCTGTTCCCCATATTTTAATTTTTAATTTTCTTCCATTATTTAGTTAGGTATAATATATTATTAAGATTTTTATTTCTAAAGAAGAATGAGGAAGTGGAGATGCAACATGGGGGGTTAAAGGGGTAGGAGAAGAATAAATGAAACAAGATGGGATTGGGAGGGAGACAAACCATAAGTGACTCTTAATCTCACAAAACAAACTGAGGGTTGCTGGGGGGAGTGGGGTTGGGAGAGGGGGGTGGGGTTATGGACATTGGGGAGGGTATGTGCTAAGGTGAGTGCTGTGAAGTGTGTAGACCTGGCGATTCACAGACCTGTACCCCTGGGGATAAAAATATAGGTTTATAAAAAATTTTTAAAAAAATAAAAAAATAAAGAAGAAACATTGGAAAATATATTCTAATATGTTTTATTTAGAAGTTTATGTTTCTACTGATTTTTATGTTTTAATGATAGCTCACTGACGAATAAAAGTTCTACATCATAATTTTTTTCCTTTCAATCCAGTAGATTTTGCTCCAATGTGACCTATAATGTCATCTTGTAGACATAAAATATGGTACTGGCCTAATGTTTTTATCACCATTTTATTTTTGTACCCAAATGCTAATTATTCAATTAAAAAATAGTATGAGGTAATTATAACATTTTGAGATGTATCTAGGATGTGTCTCTTTTCATTATTTTCTTCTTCATCATTTGATTACTAGTTCTGTTCCATTTGTTTTATGTTTCCTAAAATTGTTTCTTTTCCTTCCCACTAACTGAAATATATATTTCAACTTTATTTCTTTTGTCGTTTTTTGAATACCAGAGATTTTCTCAAGTGCATCTTCCATTTCGTGGATAAATTTATTCCATTAGGTTAGTATTATTTGATTGCTTTTTTGTTTATATTCTTATAATTTCTCTTCATTATCTACAAACTTCCCATATAATATTGGAAGTCAATCACAAGGAAAAAAAAAACTGAAAACAAAACAAAACAAAACACAAACATATGGAGGTTCAACAATATACTACTAAATAGCCCATGGATCAACAAAGAAATCAATGAAGAAATTTAAAAAAATACATGGAGACAAATGACATTTAAAAGACAGCATATCAAAAGCTTTGGGATCAAATGAACAGAGTTGCTACAGGGAAATCTAAAGTTATATAGACTTACCACAAGAAATAAGAAAAATTCAAATAAACAATATAACCTCACATCTAAAGGAACTGGAAAAAGAAAAACAAAGCCCAAAGTTAGTAGAAGGAATGGAACAAAAAGATCAGAGCAGAAATAAATGAAATAGAGACTAAAAGTGCAATAGAAAAGATCCATGCAACCAAGAGCTGATTCTTTGAAAAGATAAACAAAATTACTAAAATTTTAACCAGACTCATCAAGGAAAAAAAAAAAAAGGGAAAGCACAAAAAAATAAAATCAGAGAGCAAATGCCACAGAAAAACAATTATAAGAGAATAATACAAAAAATTATATGTCAACAAATTTAAAAACCTAGAAGAAATGGATAAATTTTTAGAAACATACAATTTCCAAAACTGAATCAGGAAAAAATAGAAAATATGAATGGACCAATTACTAGTGACAAAATTGAATCAGTAATCAAAACATTCCCAACAAATGAAAACTCAGGACTAAATGGATTCACAGGTGAATTCTACCTAACATTTAAAGAAGAGAAAATACTTATCTCAAAGTATTCTGAAACAACATACGTGGGAGAAAGGCTTCTAAATACAAGACCAACATTACCTTGATACCAAAACTAGACAAAGACAGAAGAAAGAAAGAAAGAAAGAAAGAAAAAAAAAAAAAAGAAAGAAAGAAGAAAGAAGAGAAAAGAAAGGAAAAGAAAAGAAATAAAGGAAAAGAAAAGAAAAGAACAGAGAAGGACAGAACAGGCCAATATCCCTAATGAACAATGAGGCAAAACTCCTCAAAATATTAGCAAACCACATTCAATAATACATGAAAAGGATCATTCACCATGATCAGGTGAGATTCATTTCAGGGATGCAAGGATGGTTCAATATTTGAAAAATCAATAAACATGATACAGCACATCAACAAAATGAAGGATATAAAGCATATGATCATCTCCGTAGGTGCATTAAAAAGCATTTCACAAAATTCAAGATCTGTACGTGATAAAATTTCTCAACTAAGTGGATATAGAGGGAACATATCTCAATGTAATAAAGGCCATATATGACATGCACAGATAACATCACACTAAGTGATGAAAAACTGAGAACTTTTTCTCTAAGATCAAGAACAAGATAAGGATGTCCACTTAACTTTTATTCAACATAGTACTAGTCACAGCAATTGGATGAGAAGAAATAAAAGGAATCCAAATTGGTAAGGAAGACATTAAACTGTCGCTATTTGTAGATGACATGATACTATACATGGCCCTAAAGATTCCACTAAAAAAACTATTGGATGTAATAAATGAATTCAGTAAATTTGCTGGATATAAGAATAATACACAGAAATTGGGCTATATTTCTGCTCACTAATAACAAAGTCAGAGAAATCAAGAAAACAATTTCATTTACAATTGTGCCAAAATAAAATATCTAGGAATAAACTCAACCAAGGAGGTGAAATACCTGTACTTTTAGAAATATAAAACACTGAAGAAAGAAACTGAAGATGCCACAAACCAATGGAAAGATATTCTACACTTATGGACTGATAGAATTAATATTATAAAATCTCCATATTTTCTTTGATCCCAAAGCAATCTATAAATTCAATGCAATCCTTATCAAAATACCAACACTATTTTTCACAGAACTAAAAGTTATTGAAAAGTTATATCTAAGTTATAGTGAAAAATAATGGAGTTCTAGCACTTTGCTGCCATAAATGGGAGCTTTGCAAAAGAACAAAAGACCTTCTCAGTAGAAGACACTTTCAGAAACAAAGACTTCAAGGTCTGTCATTTAATTTGAATATTCAGCACAACATTAAGGGATAGCTTTCTTCACTTGCTACCCACATGAAACTGATTGATGACATCCTTTATTGTTGTGCCCTAAATGGTTTAAAGTGTTACTTTCACAGGTAAACATGTTCTAATCAGTTCAAGGTACATTTTATTATTCAACTTCCAGAGAAAATGTTTTCAACATAAATGATACAAAATTTAATAAAACAATACCAATTAGATATTGTACTTAAGGAAAGTGCCTTTGAATGATACTTTTTTTTTTTACCTTTTTTAAAATTTTTTATAAACATGTATTTTTATCCCCAGGGGTACAGGTCTGTGAATCGCCAGGTTTACACACTTCATAGCACTCACCATAGCACATACCCTCCCCAAAGTCCATAATCCCACTTCCCTTCTCCCAACCCCCCTCTCCCCAGCAACCCTCAGTTTGTTTTGTGAGATTAAGAGTCACTTATGGTTTGTCTCCCTCCCAATCCCATCTTGTTTCATTTATTCTTCTCCTACCCCCTTAACTGAATGATACATTTTTAAGAAAGCCTGGGAACTATGGTGATATACCTCAAAGAAATGGATTAATACAATGTTTTGTAAACTTGTAACACTTTGTAAATTTTGGAGCAAAAGCTTTAGTATCTACTTTATTTTTCTTTATGTTTATGTCATAAATGTTTTCTTTATATTTGTGTCAGGAAACAATTAGAAATCATGATTTCTCTGAGATCTTTTAAGTCTCCCATATATTCTAATTTCGTGGTAGCTTTTCTTTTTTTTTTTTTCCCTAGCATGTATCATTGACTAGAAGCCTGAAGTACTCATATAAAAAAAATAAATATTGCTTGTAGACATGCAGATGATTTCAAATATTTCTGCACTTCACGGTGAATTGCTCATTCACCTGAGTGTTTAACAGTGTCAATGTGCTCAACATTATCATATTTAATTGAATAGTTCAACAAGATAATATGCCAGGGCACACACCATCCTGTGAAATCATTCAATGCATTATGCTCACTATAAATAAAACAACACTTAAATGTAATACAGGGGACTTAGAGGAAATTACACCAAAAAAGAGTAGAAGATAAGAAATAGAGGGAATGTTGAGAGAAAAAAAGGAAGGTGGATGGATGTCTTAGAAGAGATTTCTGAAGACTGATAACACCAATTCTAAAACCTTATTTTATTGAATGACACTGAGTAAATAAAGAGAGAAAGAGAAAGAGAGAATATGTTTGAATACTATGAACACAGCAAATGAGCACTGTTTCTAATGCTTTAACCTAGACCAAGGTTGGTATATAAACTTTCTGCAAAAGACCAGATAGCAACAATCACATGGCTTTGGGAGCCATATAAAAGCATCCATAGATAATACATAAACAAATGAGTGTCTCTGTTCCAGCAAAACTTGATATACAAAACAAATGTTTGGCCATAGTCAGTTCACAGCCTTATATCACTGATTCCTGATCTAAATAGTAAAGTCAACTCATCCTTAAGCTTGGATGGTCTAAAATGTCATGGAAAACAGTCAGGTCTTTTATTTTATTAGGGATCCAGTGACATCATTAGAGGTCATTTTTTTCCTTCCATGGAGTGACTTGAAGCACATAGGACATCAGCTTCATGTAACTGCTTTCTATTTACTATCACTTCTAGATGATTTCAAGACTGCCAATCTTTAGATATTTTGCATATTCTAATTTTATTGTCATGTCTAGATACTTCTTAACATTCATTGTAGGAAAGAAGCTTAAAGGTTCACCAATACAAATTTTATTTGTTCCTAGTACACTGAATACCTCTTCATCAAGTAAAGTATGTAAAAGTTTTAAAGGAAATGTTGAAAAAGAAAAAGCGGGAGGCATCATGTTGCCTGAATTCATGCTTTATTACAAAGCTGTGATCACCAAGTCAGCATGGTACTGGCACAAAAACAGACACATAGACCAGTGGAACAGAGTAGAGAGCCCAGATACAGACCCTCAACTCTATGGTCAAATAATCTTCGACAAAGCAGGAGAAAATATACAGTGGACAAAAGCCTCTTAAATAAATGGTGCTGGGAAAATTGGACAGCTATATACAGAAGAATGAAACTCGACCATTCTTTCACACCATACACAAAGATAAACTTGAAATGGATAAAAGACCTCAATTTGAGGGCGCCTGGGTGGCTCAGTGGGTTAAGCCGCTGCCTTCGGCTCAGGTCATGATCTCAGGGTCCTGGGATCGAGTCCCACATCGGGCTCTCTGCTCAGCAAGAAGCCTGCTTCCCTCTCTCTCTCTCTCTCTCTCTGCCTGCCTCTCCGTCTACTTGTGATCTCTCTCTGTCAAATAAATAAATAAAATCTTTAAAAAAAAAAAAAAAGACCTCAATTTGAGACAGGAATCCACTGAAATCCTAGAGAAGAACATAGGCAGTAAACTCTTTGACATCAGCCACAGCAACTTCTTTTAAAACACATCTTCAGGGGCGCCGCGGTGGCTCAGTGGGTTAAAGCCTCTGCCTTCGTCTTGGGTCATGATTCCAGGGTCCTGGGATCAAGCCCTGCATCAGGCTCTCTGCTCAGCAGGAGGCCTGCTTCTCTTCCTCTCTCTCTGCCTGCCTCTCTGCCTACTTGTGATCTCTGTCAAATAAATAAATAAAATCTTAAAAAAAAAAATCTCCAAAGGCAAGGGAAACAAAAGTGAAAATGAACTTTTGGAACTTTATCAAGATAAAAAGCTTCTGCACAGCAAAGGAAACAGTCAACAAAACAAAAGAGACAAGCCACTATATGGGAGAAGGTATTGCAAATGACACTACATACGAAGGGTTGATATCCAAGATCTGTAAAGAACTTCTGAAACTCAACACCCCAAAAACAGATAAGTCAAAAAATGGGCAGAAGACATGAACAGACACTTCTCCAAAGAAGACATGCAAATGGCTAGCAGACACATGAATGTTCATCGTCATTAGCCATCAGGGAGATTCAAATCAACACCACATTGAGATACCACCTTACACCAGTTAGAATGGCCAAAATTAACAAGGCAAGAAACAACAAATGTCGGAGAGGATGTGGAGAAAGGGGAACTCTCTTATACTGTTGGTGGCAATGCAAGCTGGTACAGCCACTTTGGCAAACTGTGTGAAGGTTCCTCAAAAAATTAAAAATAGAGCTACCCTATGATATGGCAATTGCACTACTGGATATTTAACCCAAAGATATAGATATAATGAAAATAAGAGCCATACGCACTCCCATGTTCATAGCAGCAATGTCCATAATAGTCAAACTGTGGAAAGAGCTGAGATGCCTTTCAACAGATGAATGGATAAAGAAAATGTGGTCCATATATAAAATGGAATATTACTCAGCCATCAGAAATGATGAATGCCCAACTTTTGCATCAACATGGGTGGGACTGGAGGAGATTAAGCTGAATGAAATAAGTAAAGCAGAGAAAGTCAATTATCATATGGTTTCACTTACTTGTGGAACATGAGGTATAGCATGGAAGACATAAGGAGAAGGAAGGGAAAAATGAAGAGGGGAAACTGGAGAAGGAGATGAACCATGAGGGACTGTGGACTCCAAGAAACAAACTGATGGTTTTAGAGGGGAGGGGGTTGTGGAAATGAGTTTGCATGGTCATGGATATTAAGGAAGGCACATATTGCATGGAGCACTGGGTATTACATATGAACAATGAATTCTGGAACCCTACATCAAAAACTGATGATGTACTGCATGGTGACTAACATAACATAATAAAAAAATGCAAATGAAAATTTCAAGTAATAAAAAAGTAACATAATGTGTCATGTTTTCTCAGGATATGTTTTAAAATTTCAAGTTATGCAAATGTATCTTATTCCATTATTAAAATTACTAAGATAATATATTACAGAATGACATCAGGATTATCTTTCTCTGTTCTATTCATTCTTTGGATACCGATCAAGAACAATATTTCTAATATTGTCAAATTTCCTGGCTTTTACTAGACTGTGAGTCATAATAACAGCATCTCCATGCTTCTGACTCCAGGGAACAAGATAGGTGCTCCTACAGAGGCTTCCCAAAGCTGCTCAAAGTTGGCAAAAGACCTGAGGGACCAGGTTTGTATTCCAAATTTTCACTGGCTAACTGTGTGACCTCAGATAGATTATTTTATATCTCTGAATTTAATTTTCCAGAGATGTAAAATGATGGCAATAATGCCTAACACAGATGACTGTTCTGAAAGTTAAGTAAGAAAAGTAAGTATCTTCTTCCACAGTTGGAGTCGAATATATGTTAATTCCCTTTCCTTCTTTCCGTATTTTAAATGGATGCTTCTTAGAGTGTAAAAAATCAGAAATCATTTTTAACCAGAGGGATCAAATTTTTGTTGTAATTAATCAGGGGGGCAATGGCCTAATTGGGAATTTACTTTGAAAAATGTGGTTAAAAATTATGGCTATAGATTTATCTTGTATTTTATAAAATAAATTTAATTCTATAAATATAATGATTTGCTAATTCCTAGACCAAAAGAAAGGATTGTGTAAATGGAAAGGGAGGTATATAACTATTTTGGATAAAATATATCATAATATGATATGATATATACATGAAATCATTTCAAATTTTTAGCCCAAAGTATTATTTTTCAAAAGAAATCACAGAGGATTTAAAACAAAAAAGTCCCTCAAAATAGATAAATAATGGACAAAGGTTAAAACAAAGAACCACATGCTGTTTAACAAATTATAGAATGCACCTCCATTTCAGATATTCTACACGCCTTATTTTGGCTTGTAACCAAATTTTCTTAATTGCAACAGTAAAATGTTAGATGGTATATTTGAAAAAGAAAAAAAACTTTATAAATGTTAGGTAGAAATAGTTTGACTGTTGTCATTACATGTGAATTTTAAGAGCAGACATTTGGAACAATTTTATTGCTGAATTGTCTTTGTTTGGAAGATGATTAAAAAGGATTGGGAAAATATATGCAATGATATCTCTGTAATTGTCCTTGGAAACTCACATTTGGCTATAGTGATATGAAACATGATTAACCTTAATAATATAATTACAAGTAACTAAAATATAACATACAGTATTTTCAGAATAATTAATTTATACTTCATTATTTTAAAAAATGGGCTTTTTTGGACCTAATAGCAAGCATGCTATATTTCTTAATGGATTTTAAAAATTGGCATGATTGTTTAAAAGTTAACAGGATAATAATTATAGAAGTTGAAAATATGAAGTTGAAAGTTATGGTATAGATATGAAGCATAGTAGTTATAGGTTTTGTTTAAGTCTTGGATTCATAACTTCACACATATGATTAAAAGTAATACAGTGTATGTTCCATTCCCCTTGGACATATTCTTCTAAATTTTTTTTTCTTCTTAGTGCATGCAATAGCACATAAATTTTGACACATTCTGAATAGACCAAGGGACTACTTGCTGTCATAATGAATAGTTTGTTACCTAAAGTTAGAGTATTTTTTAGACATTAAATTAGTCCTCCCTTAATGAATTGGAAATTCAATTATAGTGAAATGAACAGGTTTGGTGACCCTTTCTAAGATTACATCTTGCATATAAATGTATCTGAATCATAAATGACTATCATTTTTCTAAACAAGTGAGTATATCAGGCAACTACTACCCACTTACTTAAGTTAAATTAGTACCACACAAGCATTTTCATAAAATATGTAAATGGAACAAAACCTCTAGTTTAAAATATAAATAAAATCAGTGGAAACTTATGCTTTTTAATATTTATAAACCATGTGATCATGAATCAAGTTGAACAAAATCTTACAAATATAAGTGTATAACTTGCAGGAAGTATCTAAAAATTTTTTTAAAGTTCTTTTATTTATTTTTTTGACAGACAGAGATCACAAGTTGGCAGAGAGGCAGGCAGAGAGAGAGAAAGATGGGGACGCAGGCTCCCCGCTGAGCAGAGAGCCGGAAGCAGGGCTCGATCCCAGGACCCTGGGATCATGACCTGAGCCAAAGGTAGGAGGCTTTAACCCACTGAGCCACCCAGGCACCCCTAGAAGTATCTAAAATTATACAAGGATTCTTATAGAGGCGTTAAAATAATGTACCACAGTATATTATTTAAGAGGTCTCAAAATTTCAATAAAATTTGGACTCTAAAAAGGAGAAAAATTTTTAGCTAATCATTATCATTATCCAAGATTAAATCTGTTTTCTGATGAAAATTCATGTATACATATTACTGAGATAAGAATAAAAAATAGTATTTTTGCTACTTGGTAAAATGCAAGATAACCTTGAATTAGGAGATTCATAAATAAAATGTGAGGAGAATGTATCAGGAACTATCCTATGTTGAATATGGCCTAGATTGGATATAAGCAAAGTTCAATGCTGTCTCAGAGTAGTTTTGGGGCTTAAATCAGATAGTTGAAATAGAGCTTCCAAGAAAAATATTTATAAAGGAAATTATTCAGCAGTCTATAAACAATTCAGACCACCATACTGAAATCATGTCCATCCAGTGCAAACCAGTTAGTTATGGCTAGCACCAAGAAGCCTGATCAAACCTGGCATTCCTCTGCCTGCTCAGTCCCGTGGATACAGCCCTTACCCGATTCCAACAGAAAACCTTCTGCGGCAAAAACAAACTTATCAATACAAGTTATCAAATCAAAATACAATTCAGTATTCTATTCCAAGAATTTTTTGGATTTAATTCCTCACTGCTGTTATAGAACACAGAACTGCATTATTGAACATTTTTTAATGCACTGTAGTTTATATATAAGAATGTTTTCTCTGTTGGGAACAAATGGTAATTTTTAATGTTAGAACTTTATTGTCCATTGATTATAGAGGTCTATATTCCTCAAGATTGCAGTCTCCATTATTTTATAAACAATCACTTTTTTTTTTTTTAACCCCTGTACCATTTAAAGAAATGGCTTAAAGTTCTTGGGATATTCTGAAAAACAAAAGTGAAAAAAATATAGGACAATTTAGTAGTAACTTATAATTGGAAACTATGCATACTGTAGCCTATTTTGAAATATAATCTTTTTGAGGGTAGGACTATGTGCTTTAAATGATAGCATATATTTATATTTATATGAAACAAAAAGATTAGTAATTTTAATGTTTTTTGCTTATTTATATATATGAAATATAGGTATATAGTTTCATGTTTCTATCTGCCTACTTATTATGAATGTTGACTTTAGAACCAATACATTTCTGTGTCAAATAAGCACAGATGACACTTCGGTCTGTTTCACATCCCCATGGGCCTTATGATGGCTTTCTGCATGGCACATAATGGTCTCTGTGACATTCAGGCTTGGATGTCATCCAACTTTTTAAAGCCAAATGTAGACAAGACTAAATTATTACTCATAGGGTCTCCTCAACATCAATCTTTGTATTTCTCTTTAGTTCTTCCTTCTGACATCTAGTATATCCTCCTCAATGTCTCAGGGCTCATAACACCGAACTGATTTTAGATTCTGAGCTTTGTTTTGATGTCCATATTAATCAGGTTGCAAAGTCATCTTATTATCATCCTAGGAGCCTTTCTAGGATGTATCTCACTGAGTCTCCAAGGGATAGAAAAACCTTCAGATGTGCTTCCATTATTTCTTGCCAGGATTACCGTAATTCATTATATTCTGGCCTACCTGTCACCTTTACTCTTAGCTGCATAAAGCTAGCGCAGACTCTGGTAATGTGTAAAGGCCTACAAAACCTAAAATACCTGATCACATTACTTCAGTAAGGAGGAAATTCAGCTTGCCTCTAGGAAATCTGTGGACTGTGTTTAAGTCTTTATTCCATACAAACATGACGGGTTTCTGAACTATAGTCAAGTGACTTGCTATCACTAATTGCTATTTTTCCTTAGGAAAAGTGCCAAGCATTGAAAGTATTCGTTTCCAAAAGCAAGTTTACCACATTGAAAATATAATAGTTATGATTCTGAAGGGATGAATAGTGAACATTTTTAAAATTGATTCCCATTTTTTATGAACTTGGGAGGAGAGCTTATTATATAAAAGAATCTTGTTAAAAATCACATATTATTTTGTAGTGCAAATAATCACTCCTATGTTTATTTATATTGTAAATTTAAATGTTGGTGTTAAGGTATTAGGTTTAATAAGGCAAGGAGCACCTGTATTGGTGCTGTAAAAAGAAACAATCACCTCTGTTTCATGATTCTGGGTCATGATAAAGTGCTGAAGGAAAATTAGCAATGAAGGAACAAATTTATAAGGTTTTTTCACATTAGCCACTCAACAGAAATTGACAAAACTGTACAATAAAATATATCTACATTCTATTTCAAATGTGATCAACTTGTATACAGTATTTACATTTCTTCATTCTGAGACTTATTTCATCTTATTATTATCCTTCATCCATGGTACACCATTCCAATGTTGAAAGATCATTAGACATCTCTTTTTGTGACTTAAGGGCTTTACTTACTTTATTTTCTATGTCAAAGCTGACTTTGAAGGTTCTTGAATGTGATAAGAAGGTCTTCTTCCAAATCAAATCCATAACAGATATACAATATGAGAAGGCATAAGACATCCTATAATCTCTCCATGTCCATACTCCTTACCTATTTCTTATGTTTATAAATTCTATTGAAGGCATCTGCTATGGTAGACTTCCAATATTATATCAATATAGGCATGTTGTTATGCAACATTGCAATTAGTCTGTCAAAAACACTTCCCCAGGTAATAAATCTGAAAAATGGCAAAACTTCTCAGAATCATCACTTGTTTTAGGAACTGGAATATTAAAGGGAAACAAAAAGCAAATGCATATCCTCACTGATGTTCAGGATGGATGGTGAGGAGCCAGGGATGATGTTGAGGATAAGAAGAATTTTGAAACTAAAATCTTCCTTGAGATAAAAGATGTTGAGCTCTCCTTGAAAATCAGTGGTGACATATTATCTAAAATCACTACCTGTTATCCAATTTTTGGAATTGACTAAGTAGCAGGTAGGCAGCAATCTTGGAAAATTGACCCTTTATAAAATTGTATTTTATCAAAATAGGTAAAAACTTCTATAAGAGTAATAATCAGCAGTGTCCTCAAGTAATGGAAATCTTATCCTTCATAGTCTTAAAACCAGGATCAATCTCTCCTCTTATTAATAGCTCCCTTCTTCAATTAGTTCCCTTACAATCTCCAAAAAAAAAAAAAAAACAAACAAAATAGTAAAAGCAGAGGCTGCATTGTTCTTCATTATGAACTTTTTTCCTCTATGAGATCCTCCATCTTCCACAACATCCACACCGTGGGCAGCAAATTTTTCATGTTTCCAAATTTCAGTTGATCATAAATACTTTTTCCCCATTCTACATGTGTCAGAAACATACCTACTAAGGTGTTTTGAAGTTCCACACACTGAAAAGGATTCTGAGTAAAAGGACTGAAAGCTTTCTTTTCCTAAGACATCAGGAAAAACTAGAAATCCTTATGTTGCAAATAAATTTATAATGTACATTCATTTCTTCATTTATTAATAAAGCACTATTTATTAATAGAATATTATAGATATTCTATAGAATATTATAGAATATTAATAGAATATCTATAAGACAACCAGGTACATTTTTAAAGTGCCATCAAAGTAGAATCAACAAAAATAGGAGAAAAATTCTAACGTTTACTATGTTATTTATTTAAAATTGTCATCATGATAAAGATCAGATTTTTATTATACTTCAAACTTATTTTGTAGTTTCATATATTTTAAATAATATTTGGTGGAGCAGAGTCCCACCCTCTTATCAATGCTTAGGCCTCTGTAGTCTTTGTCTAGACTTGTAGACATCATGACAGGAAGTGGCATAATACTGTGAATCAGATAGATGAGGTCTGTGTCCTCAAGAACATTGGAAAAAAAAATAAAGACAATTACAATTGTGTTAAATGCCATCAGATAATAATAGAAGATGAGGAACCTGTCTTAGATGCAGTGGTTACAAAGTCCTCTCTGAAAACAACATGCAAGCTGATAATGAATGGATGATAAACTTTTCTTACAGAGTGATGGACAATAGCACCCTGGAAGTTGTAGGAGCCACAGTCCAATGAAGGGAAGGGGCTTGAAATGATAAAGGAAAATAAATCAGAACAGTGTGGTCAAAGAATATTGACTGAATGAAGAAAGGGTCAAGATGAATTTGGAGAGGGAGGCAGAAGAACAAATGAGGATCCAGGAACTAAATAAATCTGAGATAAGTAGTTCCAATATTGTTGTAATAGAAATGGAAAGTATTGAAACAATTTAGCAGAAAAGCCAAAGTGACATGATCTATGATCTTAACAAATCATTCTGGCTGCTGAGGATAGATTTGAGAAATAACACAGATGAGAATCCTCAACTTCTAGTTTGAAAAATTGAGTGGATAATTGTTTCTTAAGAAACAATAAAACTTCTGAGATAGGGAGTCTGAAGGAGAAAGATAAATGAAATAAGTAACGAGATACAAGACTTTCTTTTAGACAAGTTGAGTTTGAGAAGTTTATGAAAAGATAGCAAGTATTAGATATTGAAGTCTGGAATTTAAAGATGCCAAAGCTTAAAATATAAATTTGGGAGTCTATACCATATACGGTATATTTAAAAGTAAAGGCTTAGAGGACATCATCTAGGAAAGAGATAGAGCTAGAGAAGAAAAAAAATAATAGGGACCAACCCCAAGGTACTCTATTATGTTGTGGCCAGTAAAGGAGACTGATTACTAAAATAGAAGAGGCAAGGGAAATGAAGATTAAGTGATGAGAGAGTCTCAAGAAGAAAGAGTGGTCAAATGTTGTTCTATGCCTAATGAAAATAAGAGGTGAGAATTGTCAATTAGACTTGGTTAATGGACCATGGCTGTCACTGGTATCAGAGAAAAGGCATGGTGGAGATAAAAATCAGCAGGAGGGTATGGTGTAAGATAGCAAACTGTGGATGAGAAAGTGGAGATTAACAGATTAATTTTAATCCCTACATTGTGGATGTGTTATTTCAAAACAAGACACATGTAAATAAAAAAAAAATAAGAACTAAATAGAAATGCTACTGTAAAATATTAAATAATGGCACAAAGCAGAGGGTGCCTCTTCCACACACCTGTGCTGCCCAGTTCTGTACAGTACTCTGGGTTGATTTTTAGGGGTTAAAAAATACAAGGGTACAAAGAGAATTTTAAATTCATGGGATTTATTTTTCAGACAACAGCAGTTCTTCATTCAGTTGCCCATTTAAGGATGAATAAATAAACAAATAAAAAGCACCTATAAGCTACTTTTGCAAAAAAAAAAAAAAAATCCACAACAGAAAGAAGAAAATATAGTGTTATATATAGAGATGAAGAATATATTACCAAATAACACAAAATTTTAGATGATAAACTTTGGGCATTCTTAAAAAATGAAGATGTTTTAAAAAGATAAAAGAAAACAGACTGAATAAAAACTAAGTTGGAGTATCTAAGAAAATACTTTTAAGGAAAGAAATCATGTCATCATAACATTTAAATATTATAAACAGTCAAATGAAGAATCAATGATGCTGAAAACTAAGACTATGATGTGGAGAACAATCTCCATGATGTGGAGAAAAGCACAGGCAAATATAAATTGGCAAAACCAATCAGAAAGGAGAGTATACAATTAAATCCAACAAATACTGAATTTGTGTATCTGAAGAGGAGAATGAAAAGAAAGATATGCTCAACTGCCTAACAAGAGCAAGGATGTTTACAAGTATGGGTTTTTCCAATTATGTAATCATGCCTTCATCTAAGGTTCTTTCCACAGAAGTGCTTGTAGCTTCAGGTGACAAAAGAATACTGAATGTGGCTGGATTTAGGTAGCAAGAATCGGCTGCCGTCTTATAGTTCAGGAAAGAGGTATTTGAAAAGCAAGTAATTTCCCCTTTTTTCAGTTTTCTTAATGGAAAGATAGAAATAATTAAAATTTAAAATTCCAAATTAAAACATAATTGAGCAGGTAACTACACTGCCCTATCTTGTCTTTATTGATTATTAATATTTATTGTTGCTTACATCTAAATTTAAGATGAAGTGGTCTAAAACTGGAAGTGCTAATAGCAGTTATAAGAATATTATGGAAGACGTAAATAGTAGACTTATTTAGTTGGATACTAACTAAAGATGACAACCACATCAAGACCTTCAGAGAAGTCTTGCAGTACTTTTTTCACCATTAATAGTGGTTGAGAGGAAAAAATAGTGGTATATATATATATATATATATATATATATATATATATTTATGTGGCTATATTTATAATATAACCATGTAAATTCTTCCTATTTAGATAGGCAAACTAGGCTATACGCTATTAAATTTGCAAACCTGTTTGAAATGGATAATTTTTTTAGAGACTGTAAATCATCAAATTTGACTCAAGAAAAACTAGATAAACCAATAATGATAGAAGAAACCAAGAAAGTTGTTAATCATATCTCAGAAATATATTGGCAAATATTATTATAATTCTTCTAAATCTATTAAGGAGGGACTCCTGAGTGGCTCACCTGATTAAAGAGTTAAGTGGCTGACTCTTGGTTTGGGCTCAGGTCACCATCTCCTGGTGGTGAGATAGAGTCCAGAAGGGGCTCTGCAATCAATGGGAAGTCTAATGATTGTCTCTCCCTCTCTTTCTCTGCACCCCTCCCCACACTCATGTGCTTGCTCACTCACTCTCTCAAATAAATAAATAAATCTTTAAAAAAATCTATGAAATCTATGAAATAAAGCTTTCTAATTACTTATGAAGATTTTATACATCCAATATCAAAGCTTTATAAAAATAACAAAACAAATGATATAGAAAGTGTATTTTTTAATATTAGAGTCAAATTTCTTAAAAATCATTAGCATATAAATTTAATTTATTAAAATATAATCCAAAATAAGTGAAAAAAATTCCAGTAATTCAAAGACTGTTTATTCATTCCTCAATAGGTCAGAGAATAAACTATAAGGCCAATTCAAAAAAGATCTAGTACAGGCTAAAATTCAAGATTCATGCTGGAATTAAAAAAATATTATTTAAAAAGCAATATAAATTGGCATTATGCTAAATCCATCATAACCAAAAATAAGAAAAAATTATCTTTTCATATTACCTTACAAAAAGATACCAATGCAACTCAAGATGAACATAAAGGCAACAATAAAAGACCCACCCACACACTGGAAACAAGAAGGACGAATGATCATCATTAACAAATAATGTTTTTGTTCATCTAAAAAAACAAAGAAAGAGAAAAAACTTAAAAGAATTAGAGTTCTTTATGGTAGTAAAACTAATATTTGAAAAATAATTATTTTCTTATTTGCCAATCTATGTCAAATATAAAATGTAGTATGAAAATAATAATTCACATTGTCCAAAATACATAAAGATATCAAATTTCTCAAAATAAATGTAATAAGAAGTCTATAGAAATCTGTAGAGAAATAGCATTAAATTAACTTAGGGACATAACCCAGTATGAATGGAAATATAAAGTTCTGTTTTTAAAGCGACAGATTTATTAGCATTGGGTCTTATATGCAACTGATGAGTTACTGAACTCAACATCTGAAACTAATGATGTACTCTATGTTGGCTAACTGAATTTAAATAAAAAAACACTTCTCTCCTCATGAAAACAAACAAATAAACAAACAGGCAAGGTTGTCAACTTTCCAAATTGGAAATTTTAATCCAAATTTCAATAGATTTTTTTTGAGGAAATGAAAAGAAATGTGTCCAGTGTTTTATGAAAAATAAATTGGATAAGCAAAGACTAAAAAAAACCCTAAATCTACCCTAGTATGTATTAAAATATAGAGAAATGTAACAATTTAATATAGCAATGTTTATGAAAAAATAAAAAAAGCAATAGAATAGAAAACAAAATTCAATAAAAAACTAGAATAATCCCCTTAATATTTAATATCAAAGCAAATCAATACATCAATATCAATACTCAAAATCTTAGGAAAATGATATATTTTTAGAAACTGGACTATAATTTGTGAAAAAAACTGTAAAGTAAATTCACTTTTGTTTCACAATTTTGGTAGAGGTTTTAATATAGTATTTTAGCCTTAAAATTCCACTTTTAAGAATTTAAGAATCAAAACACATTATAAGTTAAAAATATATTTATCTTAGTGTTATCAGTAAAAAATGGAATTAAAATACATATACTGATAAAAATACATTATTGTACATAAAATACTGACAATAGTTAACATGATTTTATACAACATTTATACAGTGTACATTAAACCAAAAAGGCACGTTTAAAAAAAGACGTGATTTTTTTTCTAGCTAGAGTGTGTGAATGATGGTTTTTATTTTAATGATACATTAGATTTGATATAATTAGCATCTATTTGTGAAAAAGAAATAATTATATACTATATATATATATATATATATATATATATATATATATATATTTTAGAGACAAGCATTCCAAGCCAGGGTTAACCACTTATAACATGTGATCCTGGGCAAACTAATTAACCTAGGGGAGTCTCAGTTCCTTTAACTAATAGTTAAAAAAAAAGAATGGTTAGACTGCTTACCTGTTATGTGTTATAATGTATGTGTAACATATATTGTGTCATGAGAATTTATTAGTAGAAAACATCATCTTATATAACTCTATTAAGAAATTTCTGATATACAAAATTAGATCATTAAAATATGGGGGATATATAATCTGAAAGTAATCATTTTTCTGTATTGAGTATTTTAAACTTGGAAAATGAGCCTGTACTAGGGTACAGAAGAGTATTTTTGAGAAAGCCTTATGGACTTTTCTGAATGGCATCAAGAAAAATTGCAGTATTCTTTTAAAAAAACTCAAACCTGTTATCATTTGACATTAATATTAAGATACAGACAAAGCATACAATTAAGGTGTATGGGGATCTTAGGAAAATAAATATATAGCTGTAAGCTTTATGAACCTCAAAGAGTTGAAAATCTCAGTACTAGAAAGTCAAGTAATGATAAATTTACAATTTATGTAAGAAAAGTTTGGTCTTAAATCACTGTGTTGGTTTTTTAAAAAAGACTATTTAATTATTTATTTGACATAGAGAGTGAGAGAGAAAGAACATGAGCCAGAGGGAAGGGCATAGGGAGAAGGCAAAGCAGGCTCCAGATGTAGGGCTCGATCTCAGGACCTCAGGATCACGACCTGAGTCAAAGGCAGATGTCCAACCGACTGAGCCACCTAAGTGCTCCCTAAAGTCATTGTTTAATAATGAGACTATTTCATAAAACTTTGTTCACAGATTGCACATCAAGATATACATATCTTTATCTCTGTCATACATGTTGGGGAAGAAATTGTGTTGGGAAAGGGTTTGGTTTTGTTTTTTAATTGCCTGTATAATAAACTGTGACTTTATGAAGATTCCTAAGGTATCTTTGATGGAACCAGCATTTTTGAGGGTTAGCACAAGACTAAGAATGAAAAGAAATAAATTGTCAATCATATCCAACTAACCATCATGGTTACTTTGAAAAAAAATGACATTAAATACAAACATTTGCAATGATATATCTGTCTATAGTTTTAATTTTTATATATTTCTTCTAAAATATTTTATATCAACTTTTTAAAAATGTGTATATTGATAAGGTCAGTAAAGCTTATGAATAAGAAAAAGTTTTAAGTCAGAAGGACCTTAGCATTTCCTCCCTAAGATATGTGACTATTTCTCTAAATACAAGGTGCCTTGTTTGTAAGATGGGTAACATATGTGTACTTGCCACATATGGTTGTTGGGAGTGTTAAACAAAACTGGCATGGAAGCAGCAGTAGTAAATGTTGAATATTTTTAGTAATATTAGTGACAATTACGTAGCATCCTTTTGTTGCTTAATTATTCCTGAAAAAGTATGACATAGTTTGGAAATAAATATTCTTCAAGTGTAAATTTTGTCAGTAATTTAAATGTGAACTCTATAAGGAAAAGACCATTGTATTGATTAGTAGTTAAACAATGGTGTTTCCATTGCAGTGTTTCTTAGCTATATAATAAAACTAGCTATCCATTTTTCTGCATTTAATAAGAGTGATATACAGATAGTATACATACATAGAACTATACAGATAGCTCCATACTTATGGTGGTTCAATTTATAATATTTTGACTTTACCACTGTGCAAAAGCAGCATGCAGTAAGTATAAACTGTACCTTGAATTTTGAATCTTGATTTTTTTCCCAGGTTAGTCATATGCAGTACAGCACTCTCTGGTGATGCTGAGCAGTGGCAGTGAGCTACAGCTCCCAGTCAGCCACATGATCGCAACCACTCTGTACCACACAACCCTTTTGTTTTTCACCTTCAGTACAGTATTCAATAAATTCCATGAGATATATTTATTATAGAATAGGCTTTTTGTTCGGTGATTTTGCACAATTATAGGCTAATGTCAGTGTTCTGAGCATATTTAAGGTAGGTTAAGCTAAGTTATGATGTTCAATAGATTAGGTGCATTCAATGCATTTTGACTTGTGATTATTTTCAGCTTATGGTCAGTTGATTAGAATGTAACCCCATTCAAGTCAAGGAAGACCTGTGTGGACTGATGGGATGGATGGATGGATGGGTAGATATACGTAGATAGGTCTCCAATCTCAAATACCCTGTAATCTTTCAGTGTTACTTTGAATATCACTTTAGACTTTGGTAGTAATAGCATTAAGTGTAAAACACAAGTTACAAATTAAAAAAAGTAAAAGGTACAGTATTATATAAATAAAACATAATTTAAAGAGTGTCTCAGATGAATAAAATGGTCAGAAATATATTCTTCAAATTTCTAATGGTATTTAAGTCAGAAGAAAAACCTAAAAACAATGTTTATGATTTTTTTCCTTCAAAGTTTAATAATTTTTTATTATAGAAATAGTGAGTCTTAAAATGTCTAGTAGTAATTTAAATTTGTGTATTAGTTTTAATTTTCATACTAGCCGTTTCTGTTACAGCACTTTTTCATATTGTTTTTCCTATTACAACCCAACTCTCAAGAAGAAACATATATGAATACAGATCAAACAATAAAATATTTTCTTTGTACTCTTAAATCTCTACTTGGTTTCTTTGAATCATAGCTCAGAACTCCTAAAATGTTTTGACTGCAATAGTTACATATTCAAAAGTTTATAAGTACTGGAAAAGATTAATCTATAAATAATGTTATATGGATTTCACAGTATCCTATGTACCATGACTAATAAATGTGAAAATAGAGCACTGACAAAATTCTGACCACAAATCAAATACACATATATTTGGTTTAACATACATGTTTAGGCCCAAAATTGCAACTATGAAGAGTATATTATTATATAAAATAAACACTACATAATTGGTGTCTATCACCTAAGCTTTCTTAAGCTTTGTCTGGCAGACAAAGCTAGGCAACTGATCCTACCATATAAAATTGTATGTGAATGCTGGATAAATTTAAATGCCTATGGAAGCTCTGATATAATTTACACATAATAATTAAATAATTAAAATTTCTCCTTCAAAAATGCAATCTCCATAATGTAAAATAAAGTACAAAATAACAAATTGGATGAAACACTTGCTACAGATGTAGCAAGCAAAGGGTTAGTACTTTAGTATAAAGAAAATATTTAGTAATCAATAGAAAGGTTAATATTCCTATAGCAAAACAAATATCAGTCAAGAGGAAGAAATTTTCAGTGAAAAACACAGAAATGTCCATACTACCCAAAGCCACCTATAGATTTAATGCAATCCCATTCAAGATTCTAATGACATTTTTTAATATAAATAGAAAAAAAATCCTAAAATTTTTATGGAACCACAATACACCCATAGTAGCCAAACCAATCCTGAGAATGATGGACAAAGTGGGAGACATCACATTTCTGATTTCAAGCTGTATTTCAAAACTATAGTAATCAAAACAGTATGGTATGGTATAAAAATAGACACATAGACCAATGGAACAGGATCAAGAGCTCAGAAATAAACCCATGTATCTATGGTCAACTAATATTTGGCAAGGGAGCAAAGAAAACTTGATGGAGAAAAGATAGTCTCTTCAATTAATGGTACTGGAAAAATTGAATATTAACATGAAAAGAATGAAACTAACCTCTACATTCTACTACTCATAAAAATTAACTTAAAATGGATTAAAGACTTAAATGTAAGACTGGAAACTATGAAAGTACTAGAAGAAAACAGAGGGAAAAAAAAACTTTTTGACACGAGCCTTGGCAATGATTTTTTTGGACCTGCAGCATAAGCAACAAAATAAAAAATCAACAAATGAGACTACATCAAACCAAAAATCTTCTTTACAGCAAAGAAACAATCAACAAAATGAGAAGATAATCTATGAAATGAGAAAAATTATAAATCATATATCTGATAAGGGGTTAATATTGAAAATATATAAGAACTTTACTCAATAGAAAGAAAAAGTCTCCAGATAACACAATTAAAAATAAGCTAAGGTGGGGGGGGGAGGCTCGGTGGCTCAGTGGCTCAGTGGGTTAAAGCCTCTGCCTTTGGCTCAGATCATGATTCCAGGTCCTGAGATGGAGCCCCGCATCGGGCTCTCTGCTCTGCGGAGAGCCTGCTTCCCCCCCACCCCTGCCTGCCTCTCTGTCTACTTGTGATCTCTGTCTGTCAAATAAATAAATAAAATCTTAAAAAAAATAAGAAAAGAGAGAGTAAATCTTAAGAGTTGTCATCACAAGGAAATAGCATTTTTTTGTATATATATGAGATGATGGATGTTAAATAAACTTAACTGTGGTGATCATTTCACAGTATATCTGAAAGTCATTATGCTATACATCTTAAACTTATACAATGTTGCATGGTAACTATATCTCAATAAAACTGAAAAATAAATGTATGAAAATGGTCAAATGCACAATAACCAAATAAGTGTTAAAAATGAGATTTTTGAAATTTCATTACCAAATTGGCAAAGATTAAAATGTATACAATCCATCAATAATTAAATGTTAAAACATTATGGTACATTAACATGGTGAACTGCTATGTGCCCATTAAAGAGAGTGAACCAGCATTATAACATTTGGCTTGGATTGATTTCAAATTTCTAGGTATACTTAGTGAGAAAAACAAGGTGCCATCAAGGGTATAGCATATTAATTATTCTGTTAAAAAAAAAAGAGAGAGAGAGAGAAGTCTCTATAAATTAGATAAGTGGATCTAGATAGGTATATTTATGTATGGGGTATATGAGTGTATATAACTATTTATGTGTATTTAGAGATGTGTACATATCCATACATACATTTTTATATAAGTTTATACAGGTATAAGTGTGTGTATTATGAAAGCATTTATGAATATATACAGCTGGCTGTATACTATGATATCTGTGGTGTGGGTATAGAAATATGGGAAAACTTAATGAAAAGAACAAAGGCTATAAGAGTTAAAAATAACTGCTCTTTAAAAAGTAATGGCACATAGGATATAATCATATTTATACAAAATTATAAACATACGGGGATAACATAAGAATTTCAAAATTATTTTAAAAATCTGCTAACTTATAGGATAATGACAATATTTTACAAACAGAAGTAATTTGTAAATTAGTGTCATTAATATGGTTCTGTTTGGTGGTGAAAAACAAAACAAACAAGACTTCTACCTGTATATGTTTGAATGAGGGAAAGAAAGCCACTCCAGGTTATTAACATTGCTTATTTTAGTGCAGGATAAGGAGCAGATACAATTGTTAGAGGTCCCATGACCTGGTAGGTAATAATTACATATCATTTCATGTGTATTTAGTACAAAGACAATGTATTAGGTATGTTAAAAACCTCTTTAATAAATTCTCTGAAATTTCCCGGCTGACCAATGCTGACCCATAGTTAGGGACATCTCTATACCCTTCATCAGGAAAAAGTTATAGGAGATGAGACTTTCCGCTCTCAGCAACCTCAAAGATTTAAGGGCCTAAATTGTTTGGAGTTGGGGGTGGGGATGATGAGGAGAACAAAGGCAAGAGAAATGTAGATAAAATTAAATTTCCTTACAACTTGCAGGCCATTGATAATAAATACCTGAGGCATCTAGGTGACATTCCTCAAAGGGATCCTGGCTGCCTTCATTGTTGACGTTTTGCTAGAGACTAAAAGTGAATTTAGTTTGGCAATAGCCAGAACCCTAAGATCCTGTAAGTCTTCTTTAACATATGGAAATCTTTTAGAGACTCTACCCTCTCCCCAACTTAAAAGTATATAACCAATCGCTCCTCATAATCACAGTGCGGCTCTTTCTGCCAACTGGTCCTGTCCCTGTGCTTTAATAAAAACACCTTTTTGCACTGAAAAAAAAAAATTATCTGAATCCCATGTGACAAGACCTATTGAGAACCTTAAAAATGCTCCTTTCTCTTGATGCACTAAACTGAATTTTTCTTAATAATTGCAGACGCTTTCCAGAATTTATGTACAAGAATATTAATTATAGAATTATATTTATAGGAGCAAAAAAGTTGAGCTAACTTTCTACCAATAAGGTGTTAACAAATATATTACATAAAATTTTATTTACACATATATGTATATGTAAAAGATAGATATATATATATACTATGTTTTCCCCAGTTTGTCATTGCTCTCCGTTCCATTTGTGACACATTTACTATACTTTCAACTGCATGAAAAGACACTAGTATGAATTAACAACACCAAATTATTAACAGTGAGCCAGTAATACACATTTCATGTGATTTTAGCTTCAGATTGATGTGTTTATACATTCTATATATACTTTATGATGAAAACATGTTAAATTTATAAAAATAAATTGTTAAAAAATAAAATCACCAGTGTTATTGTGTTTAATATGTTGTGTTTATTTAACAGTTTGCCCAGAAAATTGTTACATTAACTAGAATAGCGTATGTGCAGACTAAAAAAGACTCTTCAGGAAGTCATGCTTAGAATATTGTGACATGGGGGGCGCCTGGGTGGCTCAGTGGGTTAAGCCGCTGCCTTCAGCTCAGGTCGTGATCTCAGGGTCCTGGGATCGAGCCCCGCGTCCGGCTCTCTGCTCAGCAGGGAGTCTGCTTCCCTCTCTCTCTCTGCCTGCCTCTCTGCCTACTTGTGATCTCTCTCTGTCAAATAAATAAATAAAATCTTTAAAAAAAAAAAAAGAATATTGTGACATGGGATAAAAGATTACCATTATTTTAGATGGGAAATGGAAATAAGAATTGTTAATAATTTATGCTCTGAACATATTTCTTTAAGTCACTAGTCAATATTTTCCTTTTTTTTCTAAATGTATCACAGTAATGGTATCACATACAAATTTTAGAATATATATATAATATTTTCAGAAATTCTAGATTGTTAAAGAGACAAATATTACTAAACACTTCAATATAAATTCTCTCCAATATGCATTTTAATATATAAATTTTCTATTAAATGATTTAATTTCTTTTGTTTTCACTTTTAGCTGTCTCAAATGCACATTTTCTTTTTTTTTTTAAGATTTTATTTATTTATTTGACATAGATCACAAGTAGGCAGAGAGGCAGGCAGAGAGAGAGAGAGAGAAGGAAGCAGGCTCCGTGCTGAGCGGAGAGCCGGATACGGGGCTCGATCCCAAGATCCTGGGATCATGACCTGAGCCGAAGGCAGGGGCTTTAACCCACTGAGCCACCCAGGCGCCCCTGCACATTTTCTTATAAAATAAGCAGAAATGAGAGGGGTTTTGTTTGGTTTGGTTTGGTTTGGTTTGGCAGCTGTTTTATATGAGTAGTTTGAAAATATTTCCAAAATGAAACTTCCAAGGTGGTCAAGTTATTCCTATTATCTTTCCATAGCACCAGCCATGAAAAGAAAATTATTGCTATTTTAACAATCATATTAAGGAGTAAAAAGACCTTTCCAAAAGGTGAGAGCTTGACTTTAGTACTGTTAGTTAAATGTCATATTTTCCTCAAGAAATAGAAGTCACCTTTACTTATAGTCGACTACAGTGGCATCTGCTATTCCCCTTTGCATATAGAAAACCACTAAAATTTTCCTATTTTTCATACATGTAATCTGGCTTGCTTATCAAATATAGGAGCTGCCTCACTTTTTTTCTTGGTTCCATTCATTTCAAACTTAGTTTAAGACGAGTTATATTAGTTAGAATTCTGGTGGTTGGAAGTGACATAAACCTAACTCCAACCAGTTTAAAATAAAAATGGAATTCTATAAAGATGTGAGATATCTCACTAAATCCAAAATTAATAATGGCATAGGACCTCAGGAAAAACTAGAATGAGCAACTTTCTTCTCTTCTGCTGGTTCTGCTTCATCTATCTCCCTGTCATTGCTTCTAAAGGACATGTGGTCATACAACTATTCCTAACAGTCTAGACCTCTGCTGGGAGTATGACATTCTTCACTTCAAGTTCTAAACCTCGCAGATAAGGACTCAATATATCTTGTCATTTGCCTACCCAAAACCAGTTGATGGAGGTCATATGGTCCTAAGGTTGATCCTGCTGCTACAGTATGGTTGATAGCACTGGGAAAGTCATAGACTTAGAAAAAGTGAAAGCTGATAGTACAACAAATTAAGAGACATTCATTGCCCTAGTGTCCTACCTAAACTATTCTCTATATTAGATTGGTTTCCACCTAAACTACAGAAATTCACTTTGGATCAGATGGAAGCAGAATACATTGGTTCATTAATTTCATGAAGAATCAGTTTTGATTTCTATGAAAAATATTGGTCCTAGCCACTTACTTTATTCTTTCTGTGGTGCCAAATATGTTGTTCCATGCCACGGTAATCCCCCCTTCTTGCTGGTCACCCCTGGCATGTGGTACAGCCAAACACAAATAATTATGACAAGTGACATTATCATCTGAATCCCTTTTGTAAGTCCTAGAGCATCTTGGGTTCCTTGTCATTATCAAAACCTTTGGCCAGGCCATGTACCTGGTAGAGCTAAGGCAACAGAGTTCATCACAAATGTCCTCATACTCCCCTCAGTCTCACCAAACATATAACCAAATTTACAGCATAATTTACCCATCTATCAGATAAATGAAGATAATTTTGAGTCATGTATATTCTCACACTCTAGTATTTCATTGACTGGAAGGATATGATCAAGAAGAATTAAATTTAGGAACCTATTACCACCTATCACCACATCCACATACTCCAAGACATTAGTATGCTATTCACAAGTTTATTTCTCTCAGAGGCCCACAGTTATAGATTTCTACTCCAGTCTTTCCATGTAATATAATCTTGGCCAAATAACTTAACCTTTCTGCACCTATGATCTTATCTCCAAAAATAGGCTTGTTATATCTAACTCAAAGTGTTGTAAGGATTAAATAGGGTAATATGTACCATGCTACAAGCACAGTTTGTTTTTTTAGTAAACACCAGTATTCATTTTATTTAACCCAACAACCCTCAAGGACCAGAGGCTCAGAGTGGCCCTGGGATAATAGACACAACCAAGCTAACTGGCAGGATTCAGAAAGTCAGCCTCCAGGAGACCTCAGTTTCACACCTGCAAGAGGAAGCATCATCTCTCCCGGCCTGAAGAAGCTGCTGGTTATCACAGCCTCACTTTGTTTCATCCTACACTTGTCCTTGATGTACATTGTCACCTCTGAGTCTAGAAACAACTACAGGCTTCAGGTTTGAGGCATACCTTTGAGCTGAGTAGCATACAAATTACCTACCAGATAATTAGAAGTCCTAAATGTTAGGAATAAATAAATAAATAAATAAATAAATAAATAAATTCTTAAGAAAGTAAGCCAAAACGTTGATATGTTATAATGGTAAACATACAAATATTTTATTAAATTTTTCTGTTTTTAAAACTTTTTTCATGCGGTTATATGACTTTTGGGATGAAAAATAAATTTTATTTATTATTGAAACAAACAGGAAAGAAATAGAACTTTTAAAGAGTATTTACATTAGGAAAAAAACATAAAAAGCCTAAATGCCCATCTATAGAGGATGGATAAAGTATGCTTGGGTATATTCATCAAATGAATTACTATGTACACATTGAAAACAACAATTTTATGAAATTCTTAAAAGCAGATTACGTATGACTATGATCCAAGTTTAAAAAAAGAAAGTATTTGCTGTATATGGAAAGACAAATTGGTTACATACTTATTAAATATATTGAATTCAGGACTTTACTTTGTACTCTTGTGTGTCGAGTTCTTATATCATCTAAGCATTTCAATATATGTTTGTAATATTCATAATAAAATCAAATAAGCTATTAACAATTTGAACAGAAAAGTGAATGATAAATTTTGGCCTCACTTCTGCCTAAATCCTTCAGGAGCCCTTCTTTCCAGTATCAACAAACACAGCCTGGATGCTGTTTCTCCTTCCATCCCTCTCCACTCCCGACCACCTCTTAACGAGCCTATTCTTCCCTTATCCCCAACACAGGTGTTTTGGCCCTTGGACTCTGAATCCAGACATGTCTGACTTGAGTTTCTGCTTCTAGCTGCCTGATGGTATCCCAGACTTATCTGCCTCCCTGACCTAGCTCCAGGGATGTCCTGTTGCAAGGGGGCTGGCCTGAGCCTTTGCTCTGGCACACTCTTTCAGCCTACCTAGCAGTGTGTACTCTTCTTTTAAAGATATTACAATTATTATTACTTTTTAGTAACATGGGACAAATTCATCAATTGAGCTTCTTAATAATTTAAATGAAATACAACTCTTTCATAACATGATATCAAAATAGTTTTTCTAAAGTATCTTTTAATATGCCTTAATTTCCAAGAAATAATATTACAATTGAATCCCTCATTCCTTCCATCCTATAAGAAGTACTTTCCTCTTGTGTTTGCAGAAGGTACATTTATAGTCATAAAACCACTTTCTCTACTTGTCTCAAATTAAGTGATATTTCTGAGAATGAATAACTCTTCATTAACAGGAACTACTGATAATAAAATACACCTTGGATTGGCATATGGTAAAATACATATTTTATAACACTGACAACAATTCTGATTTCTCTTATTCTGTAGTTCACTGAGTTTTTTTTTTTTTAAACATTTTATTTATTTGAGAGAGAGACAGTGAGAGAGAGCATGAGCGAGGAGAAGGTCAGAGGAAGAAGCAGACTCCCCATGGAGCTGGGAGCCTGATGCAGGACTCGATCCCGGGACTCTAGGATCATGACCTGAGCCAAAGGCAGTCGCTTAACCAACTGAGCCACCCAGGCGCCCTGTAGTTCACTGAGTTTTATTATCAGTGTCCCATAGTTGCCTTTGCAATGACAGAGCTCACCACTGGGCCTTGTTGCTGCTCTTAATTCTGCTGGGGTAAGCCAACTACAGCTGCCCTAGAGAGACTTCTGAGCATCATTGGTTTTGGCGTGCATCCACCTCCTCTATGAGTACCTGCCTGTAAGTGTGAGAAGCTTTAACTCTGCACTCCCTTGTCTGGCAAGGCAACTACCCTCTTCTTCTCTATGAAGCTTTAGTCAATGTGAGACTGCATTAAAAGTTGCTGTGCTTTATTGTCATTCTTTTCTCTCAGTAAAGTTTCATTTACCTGGAGAGAAAAGAAAAAAAAAATTTATCTTCAATTATGAAACTTGAAATTGATCTCAATAAGACCTGAAATTGAAATTTCAAAAATTAGGAAACTTGATATTAACCGATTGCACATTAGGGAAATAGGAGGAAAATATGACAGGTACAATTCTGGATGTTTTATATAATTTACTAAAGTTCTACAGTATGTCTGTGGGGGAAAGCATTATAATACCCATTTCACAAATAAGGTCACATAGTAGGTAAGAAGCAAAGATGGAATTTGAATCCCAGTCTGTTTGGTCAAGAATTTATAACCTTTCTAAACACTGTTCTCCCTATAGTTACACACACAAATTTGCTTCTATTCTTAATACCTGGACTATGTCTTGTAATTGATTGAACTCATTTTCTATTTTGAATTAGGCTTGTCAAATCAGTCAGCAAAATTTTAGTTCTCAGTGGATGTTATCATAGGTTAATTGAGGACCACACTTCATTGGTAAACACACCTCCTGATTACCTCCACCATCATCACCAAGGTGAGAATGACTTTTTTGAGCACCTATTCTGTGCTAGGATTTTATTATGAAATTAGTGCACATTGTTCTGTTTAATTCTCAAAATAATTCCCAAATCAAGAACTGTAAACCACAGATTACTACTCCAGAGAAACAGAACCAATAAGAGAGAAAGAAAGAGGGAGCCAGAGATAGAAACATGCACAAAGAGAGGTTTATTTTAAGGAATTGGCTCACAGGAATGTGGGAGCTAGCAAACCCATAGAGCAGGCAGATAGGCTATAAACTCAGGCATGATTTCTATGTTACAGTCCTGAGGCAGAATTCCTTCTCTAGAAACCTCAGTCTTTAGTTCTTAAGGACATTGGATGAGACCCAACACCCACATTACCAAGGGAAAATTCCTTCCTTTAAAGTCAACTGATTGTAAATGTTAATCACATCTACAAAATAGCCTCTTAGCAACATCTAGACTAATGTTTGGTCAAACGTCAGATACCATAGCCTAACCAAATTGACGTATATTATTAATCACCACACAACCCTTTCTATGATGCCTTACTTTACTTGATAGCATGCTATAAATGAGGCCACACTCACCAGCGTATTTCTCATGTAGGTCAGTTAGCTTTAGCATCATAATACCTTTACCATACCTAAATTTCCTTTCCTTAAGTTCTATCTTGCATCCAAATGTCACCTCTAAATATGTCTCTATAAATCACTGCCTACTTTTGGTCACGAGATTAACTGATTGCTATATTACTAACAACTTTGAATAGGCAAAGGATCCATAGCTTTAATTTGCATACCAAGACCAACACTGTAACCCAAGTCTAGGTCTTCTCTAAATCAGATAACTCAAGCAAAGGAAACAAAAACAAAAAAAAAACCTCCACAGGGTTTGCTCAAAGCTGTTTGATGTTCCAACAGCAATCATTTGCCCTTAGAAAAAAGCTCTTAACCATAGTGTTTCATTTAATCAGCAAAAGGTAGCAGCATCATTATTTCTCATGCTTTGTAGATAAGGAAACAGAAATTAGCAGACTAAGTAACTTGCCTAAGATCAAAGATCTCATGAATGAGATATGGGAAATCTGGAACCCTAATCCATTTACTCAACATATATCACTGAATACCTAAATATTTCAGGCTCTGAGATCAAGCAGTGAATAAAATATACATACCACCTGCCCTCACAGAGTCCAAATTCTTAAAAAGAAAAAAGAAATTGTTGTTAGCAAACCAATAAATATGTATATGTAGGGTGTCAGATAAGTGTTTCTGAAGAAATATAAGGCAGGTAGCCATTAAGTTGTATGCGTGGGGGCTGAGCTGCAATACAAAATAAGGTGGTCAGGAAGTCCTCACTGAGAAGATGTCACTTGATCAAGACCTGAAAGACATGAGTGAGCAAGCTTTGTGGGAATACCAAGAGAAAAGCTGTCACGTAGAAGGAAAAGTCCTGGTGTAGAAGCTGCCTAGTGTGTTTGAGAACTATTGTGGAAGCATTATAGCATGGTGCTGACTTAATTTATGCTAATCTGTCATTCCCATTTTCAGATGCCTTTGCTATAAAATTCTATGTGGCAAATCTACATGGAAAGTCAAATACGGTTTACAATATGAAAGCTACAAAATCTATAATCATAATTTTATCCCTAAATATATCTATTAAATTGATACTTCTTATGTCATAATATAAATTTATCTTTCACTTTTAATGGGGCTGCAATTTAATTGAAGTGACTGGCAACTAAGTATACAAAGCATTGATTCCATTTCTTAGCCAACCCAAAGAGTGATATGATTTTTATAAATCCTTCTCATTTTAGGAAATAATTTAGGCTTGGCAGTGCTTTGTTTAAAATGTATTAAAACTTTAAGAAAACTACAGTTTAAAAAGCCCTTAGGAGAAATTACTTTTTATAATGCAAAGTAAATTTGAGCAAAAATTTGTACATTGGAACTACAATATCTTGGGCCGTCTGGGTGGCTCAATGGGTTAAAAAGCCTCTGCCTTCAGCTCAGGTCATGATCCCAGGGTCCTGGGATCGAGTCCTGCATCAGGCTCTCTGCTCAGCAGGGAGCCTGCTTCCCCTTCTTTCTGCCTGCCTCTCTGCCTACTTGTGATCTCTGTCTGTTATAAATAAATAAAAAAAATCTTAAAAAAAAACTATAATATCTGACCATATCTTTATTAGCAGAGCTTCTTATTTTATAGGTAAGTTTTCAAGACACACTGATAAATATTAATGGTGGCTGTGAAAGATAGCCATTCATAACATCTACAAACCTTATTATATGTTGATCATTTATCTAAAATCTGTATCCATATAATGCTATTTAAAATTTAAAATGATAATGGTAGAGAGTCTAGTGTTATCATCTAGAGTTAAGCTGCATCTAGGTAATATGTTTTACCAATAAAATCTTTGGATGTCATACACACACACACACGTATATATAATATACCAATTACCAAGCAAATTCTCCACCTATAATATGGTACTTACTGCCATCTAAGTCATATAAATATAGCAAATAAATGTTCATGTTTACAGCAGTTTGTGGCACATTTCTCATACATTTTGTTTTGCTACAATTCAATCACTTCCAAGAAAATGAGAAGATGTAAGGTGTCCATTTTATTCCTTCCTTTTCAATTCAGCCGGATGACCAAGCACCACATGTGGAGCAACAGGGAATGCAATGACAAAAAGCCAACTAACTCCATATGCAGAAGTATTCAAAAAGGAACTTCTTAAATTGAGATTTAAGAAAATCTGAACTTATTAAAGTACACTTGAAGATTTTTCTATATTTTCCAATAAAAACTACGAAGGATCTGCTTCAAGTGTCGTAACAATAAATAAGAAAAAGAAACTTTTGAGAATCCTATTGGTCTTGCAGCCTCCTGCCGGAGTCCCACACAATAACAAATACTTAGGATGAGAATGGCTCCAGTGGAGCAACACTAATACATTTGACACAGCTTCCACCCCGTCATTATGCAGAGGAGTCTGCGCTTATCCTTTTGTAAATTGGAGACTCTTTTAACCAGGAATCCCAGGATGAAACGGAACCATTTTCCTCACAGCAAAACAAATCCTTCTCCAGTGAATTTTGTTATTGTTTATTGTTACACTGTTTTATCAGCACTAAACTGTATGAACGCTTCAATTAGTTCTTGATGAATGATCCCATAAAAGCATGTAGTTTCATTTCCCCTGCCACCAGATATTTCACTGAGTGTTATTAAATGAAATATAATTGGGATAAGATTCAGGAAACTTAGAGAGCTGTAGTGCTCTCAGTTCAGCCTAAAATGGTTAGTCATCAGTGTAGCTGAATCATATTCAATGCACTGCACATATAAATTTCCATCACTTGATCCTGGGGAGAACATAGAGGCACTAGATATAGTGTGATGTGCAATCTCAGTCCTTTGGTAAGGATAAAGGCTACAAAGAATTGTTATACCCACAGAGGAGCAAAAAGCATCTGTATCAATCAGACCTCTGCACATAGAATATATCTATGTTATATGTTACTTAGCAACACTTTACATTGTTCCAGGAAGAGGTGGAGGCCATCAGTTTTCTTCTTTCTTCTTAGTATAGGAACCCTAATTTTTAGGTAGTAGACATGTTGCCACAAAGAATAAAAGGCTAACTTCTCTGCCTCCCTTATATGTGACCATGCTGCAGCTACAAAACATAGATGTGCGGTATGAGACTTCTGCAAAACCTGTTTAAAGAGAGCTGATTCGGCTGGGGTCAGACTTTTCAAAACAAACAAACAAACCCTTCTCACCTTTCTTTCTACCTCTGGCCTTCACTGCAGAAGCAAAAACTGGACTTTCAACAGTTACATTGGATCGAGACATGACTTTAAGATGAAAGTCATGTGGTAGGATATTAATGCAGGAAAGTAGAAGCCTGAGTGCCTGAAGACATTCTGGATCTACCAGCTAAGCCTTCAATTGCTGTCCCAGGTCTTTGCTTACAGATGATCCTTTACTCTTTTGATTGCAATGTTATTATAGGCAACAGAACCAGCTATAACTGAGACAATATGGATCCTTTATATATCCTTTCTTAATATATTTTTAAATAATAGAACATCACTACCTTGCATTGGTCATCCTATGAAGCATATTTGATGCATTATCATATTTCATCTTTAAAACAAACCCATAAGCTAGGTACTAATATTATCTCTTTTAAAGATTAGAAAACTAAATCACAAAACCATTCAGCACATAGTCTGATTGGTGGTGAGGGGATAGGAGACAGGCGAGGGATCAAAATTCATGATTTGAATGTTACTCTCTTTAAGACAACAGATAACATGTTTACACTTACATCATGTGTTAGAGATCATTCTGAGTGCTTGAGATCCATAAATGAACAAATCAAAGATCCATGCCCTCACAGTGCAAATATTCTAGGATCAAGGTTCTTAACTATAATCTTAAACAATGTTGTACAATGTGGTCTGTGGACCCCTCGGTAACTTAAGATACTTTAAGTGGATATACATGGTCAAAATTTTGCCATAGTAATACTAAGACATTACTTGATTTTTTTTCACTATGTTCATAATAGTACTAATGGTACAAAAAGTTAAAGTGGATAAAGCTTCTGGCAGTTTGCACCCAACTACTAGAAGTCATGATATTTTCTACTACCACAGAGCCACATTTAGTAACTAGTTCAATTAATTAAAGGAAGAACTTCCCTTAAGAATGTCCTCAGTAAAGCAGTCAAAATTTATAATTTTATTAAATCTTGAAACTTGAGGACAAATCATTTCAATAACATGTGTGATAAAATGGAAAGTATACAAATGCATTTCTGCTATCGAATGAAGAATGACAGTTATCTGGAGAAGCACTTGCGCAATTGAATCACAAGCTGAACTAGCCAGTCTTTCATGGAATATCATTTTACTTGAAAGAATTAATGACAAACTATTGTTATTCAGACATTGGTATTTGGGAAATACTTTATCAAAAATGATTGAAGTAAACCTGTCAGAGGAAGAAACCGATGGTATTTGCTGCCAGTGATAAAATTTGAGCTTCACAATACTAAGATTTTTTTTATGAAATTGGTGGTGATATTGACAACATATTTTTAGAACCCAACAGAGACACCCATTTGGCAATTGAGCTTAATATAGAGTCATTTACTCTTCAAGTATCTCCTTAAAATTAAGATGATATCAGTTATCTAAGTTTCAGTTTTTATATATTCAATATAAGGAGAGCAAGATTTACTCCTTAGGGTTGTTCTAGAATTTAAAAGAGATAACAAGTGTGAAGACACTAAAAACAACTGGGATATTACAGGAAATTACATATTTTGGTTTTCTTTTGATATTTTCATTTTTTTGGCCCCGAGTTTCCTTTGATAATGAACTAGTTCTCATCCACCATGGTGGCCATGAAAATATGCTCCTCAGATCTCTTATAACTGCAACTAGGGATAACCGACCTTGAGCATAGCTCTCCTCTCAGGCACAGTTTCTGCACCAAAGCTGGGCTTCCCACAGGTGTTCCCATTCAAGGATATGTCAAGGAGCTAAGGTAGACTTGCTCTTGGGAAATGGCAATTCTCAAGATTCTGGTCAGAAAAGCATTGAGAATTCATATAATCAGTTTGCTCAAAGAGCTAAAGAGCTGAGAATGTTGTAAGTGAATTTGTTACTATGTAGAAAGCTATCTGGGATATGGGACTACAAATATTTGCAAGGTGGCTTCAGTTGATTACAAATAAGACACAGAGAGTAACAGGCAGAAAAATGTAATATCAGTCAACCCCAAACTTTTGTAACCACAAATTTCAATTCAGAAACTCAAATCCATACAATTTTGTGCAGTGACTTCTAACCATATGTACCTTTTAATTCATAATATAAAACTCTATCATGTATTATACTGAGTTCTATTCTATCATATATTCAAATCTTACACACACACACACACACACACACACACATATCATGTTTTAGTCATCTTTCAAATGTAGAATGAAATAACCACCTTGGGAAAACAAATAATTGAAGGAGGGAAAAGAGGATTAACCTAACCCATGACCTGCTCCTGATCCTCATAATCTTAAACTTAATATATTCTGAATCAGCTTTCCATATATTTTTAGAAATGAAATACTATAAATAGGATTCAAATTACATTTTCTATTACAAACAATATTTAGACTATGTGGATAACAATAAAAAGTAAATATAGAAATAATAAATAATAAACAGTAAATAATAAAAAGTAAAAATTACTATTAACATTTTCTGTTCTTTGCTCTAATATCTATGTATTTCAGTAACTTTTCTTAGATACTCAATTTATTTGTAATTATAATACCAGTTTATGTCCAAAACTCTCACAACCCAGTCATATTTATATTCAGGCAAAAAAAAAAAAATAAATTACTTGGTTAAATACAAATTTCTGGGATGGAAAATTGACAGTGATGATGACCATGGTGATGATGGCTTGGCACTCATCACTATTCACAGTTTTCCCCCAAATTAACTTTGTCTCACAATATTTCAATCAGGTGGATAAAGCAGAAATACCTTTTTACCTAAAGAGAAAAGTACAGCAGTCCAGATGACTTGTCATCAGAGTACTTGTTCTCCTGACTTGTAGGCTTCCCAAGATCAGAAATAACATGAAATTTAGTAAAACTGTACTACGTGATTCAAATCCATAAGGTTCTGTTCACCATTTATATATTATTTTCCTCAGAATCTTAGAGTTAAAGGAACACTAACCTTATTTTCTTGATAGCCAGATTTTACCATATTTTACTTATCAGTTAAAATCATTCAAAATAAACAAAACTTTTCAAAAGTAGATTGCATGTAATATTAGTCCTCCACAACTTGATCTATAGGTTCAATACAATCTCAATCAAAATCCCAACAAGTTATTTTGTGGGTAACAACTAACTGATTCTAAATTTTATATGGAAAGGCAAAAGACTGAGAATATCGAACATAATATTGAAGGGGAAGAACAAAATTAGAGGATGACAATACCTGACTTCAAGGTTTAAATAAAGCTACAGTAATCAAGACAATGTGGTACTGGCAAAAGGATAAACAAATAGATCAATGGAACAGAATAGAAAGCCCATAAACAGATCCACAAAAATATAGTCAACTAAACTTCAACAAAGAAACAAAGATATTTCAATTCAGCAAAGATAATCTTTTCAGTAAATGGTGCTGGAATAACTGGGCATTCATATGCAAAAAAATTAATCGAGACACAGACCTTACACTCTTCAAAAAAAATGAACTCAAGGGTTGCCTGGGTGGCTCAGTCAGTTAAGTGTTTGCCTTCAGCTCAGATCATGTTCCCAGGTTCCTGGGATTGAGTCCCATGTTGTGTTCTCTGCTCAGCAGAGAATCTGCTTCTCCCTCTGCCTGCCCCTCCCCCCTGCTTGTGTATGTTCATTCTCTCTCTCTTTCTCTCTCTCTCTGAGATAAATGAATAAAATCTTTAAAAAAAATTAATTCAGGAGGGAGGCAAGATGGCGGAGGAGTAGCAGACTGAGATGACATCAGGTTTCAGGAGTTCAGCTAGTTATCAAACCATTCTGAACACCTACAAACTCAACAGGATATAGAAGAGAAGAAGAGCAGCAATTCTAGGAACAGAAAATTGACCACTTTCTGAAAGGTTGGACATGTGGAGAAGGGAATCTGAAGCCACAGGAAGATAGACTGCAAGGGGAGGGGCCAACTCTCAGCAAGCAGTGGAACAGCAGAGCACAAAATTCAAACTTTTAGAAGTCTGCTCCACTGAGGGGTAATGCACCAGAGACTAAGTGGGGGTGGAACCCTCTCGAGGACAGTGTGGTCTCAGGTCCCATGGGGTCACAGAAAGATCAGGGGTGTCTGAGTGTGGCAGAGCTTGCAGGTATCAGAGCAGGGAAACCAACTATAGAGACAGAGCCAAGGAGTGCACTCTCCGCTTGGGGTTACCTTAAACCCTTAAACCGAAATCTGAGACACAGGCCACTGTTTTTTGAGTAGGGACCCCACAAGTGGCAGATCCAGGGAGACTCACATTTCTCTTTCAGAGCAGCACAGCATGAATCTGCTGGGTTTGGAAACTCCAAACGGGGCTGTGCACCAGAGACAGAAATGCTCAGTCACAAGCTGGGTGAACTTGGAGCATGGCCGGAGACCAGGGAGATGGAGGTAATTGACTGCTTTTCTCTGAGGGAGCACTGAGGAGTGCAGCCCTGAGCTCTCAGCTCCTCCAGGCCGGAGACTGGGAGGCTGACATTTTCATTCCTGCACTCCAGAGCTTTACGGAAAGCGGAAAGCATTCAGGGAACAAAAGCTTCTGAGAGTGAAGCCGAGCAGGTTACTTACCCTGACCCTAGCAAGGGTGGTGCAATTCCGCCTTGGGCAAAGACATTTGAGACTCACTGCAACAGGCTCCTCCCCCAGAAGACCAGCAAGAACATCCAACCAAGACCAAGCTCACTGATCAAGAAGAACAGCAGAACTTCAGAATTACGGGAAAGCAATACATGGAATTCATGGCTTTCTCCCCATGATCCTTTAGTCTTGCAAAGTTAAATTAAATTTTTTAATTTTATTTTTTTCTTATTCTATTTTTTTTAGCTTTTCCTCTTTCCTCTTTTAACATTCTTTAACTAGTTTATCTTAACAATACCTTTCTAGGGCGCCTGGGTGGCTCAGTGGGTTAAGCCGCTGCCTTCGGATCAGGTCATGATCTCAGGGTCCTGGGATCGAGTCCCACATCGGGTTCTCTGCTCAGTGGAGATCCTGCTTCCCTCTCTCTCTCTCTCTCTGCCTGCCTCTCCATCTACTTGTGATCTCTCTCTGTCAAATAAATAAATAAAATCTTTAAAAAAAAATACCTTTCTAAAAAAAATCTTTTTAAACCTTATTATAGTCATATTTTATCCTACATTAATTTACCCTTATATTTTGTATATATATAGGGATTTTTGTTTTTCTTTTCTAAAAGGTTTTGGGATACAATTGCTTCTAATAGATCAAAATATACCCTAAATCTAGCACAGGGCTTTGTTCTAGCTTCCAGCCTGAGCACATTCTCTCCACTTTTTTTTTCTTTCTTTTTCCAACCAACTTATCTTATCAATTCCTTTTTTATCATTTTTTAAAAATTTTTCATCTTTACAGTCATATACCATCCCTTCATCATTTTTACCCAGACTTTTGTATATATATATATAAGTTTTTCTTTCTGTAAAATTTTGGGAGGTATTTTCTTCTAAGAGACCAAAATTCACCTAAAATCAAGTGGGTGGCTTTGTTCTATTCACCAGTCTAATACATATATATATATATACACACACACACACACAATATATATATATAAATATATATATAAATTAAAAAATAAAAAATATATATGTGTGTGTGTATTTACACACACACACACACACACACACACATATATATATATATATATATATATATATATTTTTTTTTTTTTTAATTTCTTTTTACACCCTTTCTTCTCCTCCTGATATGGGGTCTCTTCTGATTTGGTTAGCATACATTTTTCTGGGGTCTTTGCCACCCTTTTAGTATTTTATTCTCTCGTTCATATATTCTTATCTGGATAAAATGACAAGGCGGAAAAACTCACCACAATAAAAAGAACAAGAGGCAGTATTGAAGGCTAAGGACATAATCAATACGGACATTGGAATATATCAGATCTAGAGTTCAGAATGATGATTCTCAAGGTGCTAGCTGGGCTCAAAAAAAGCATGGAAGATATTAGAGAAACCCTGTCTGGAGAAATAAAAGCCCTTTCTGGAGAAATAAAATAATTAAAATCTAACCAAGCTAAAATAAAAAAAGCTATTAATGAGGTGCAATCAAAAATGGAGTCTCTTACTGCTAGGATAAATGAGGCAGAAGGGAGAATTAGTGATATAGAAGATCAAATGATGGAGAATAAAGAAGCTGAGCAAAAGAGAGACAAACAACTACTGGACCATGAGGGGAGAATTCGAGAGATAAATGATACCATAGGATGAAACAATATTAGAATAATTGGGATTCCAGAAGAAGAAGAAAGAGAGAGGGGGGCAGAAGGTATATTAGAGCAAATTATAATAGAGAATTTCCCTAATATGGCAATGGGAACAAGCATCAAAATCCAAGAGGCACAGAGAACCCCCCTCAAAATCAATAAGGATAGGTCCAAACCCCATCATCTAATAGTAAAACTTACAAGTCTTAGTGACAAAGAGAAAATCCTGAAGGCACCTCGGGACAAGAAGTCTGTAAAATACAATGGTAAAAATATTAGATTGACAGCAGACTTATTCACAGAGACCTGGGAGGCCAGAAAGAATATGGCATGACATATTCAGAGCACTAAATGAGAAAAATATGTAGCTGAGAATACTATATCCAGCTAGGCTATCATTGAAAAGAGGAGAGATAAAAAGCTTCTAGGACAAACAAAAACTAAAAGAATTTGCAAACACCAAACCAGCCCTTTAGGAAATATTGAAAGGGGTCCTCTAAGCAAAGAGAGAGCCTAAGAGTAGTAGACCAGAGACCGAACTTAGCCTGGCCCCATTATACAGTAATAGTCACCTTACAGGCAATACAACAGCACTAAATTCATATATTTCAATAGTTACCCTGAATGTAAATGGGCTAAATGCCCCAATCAAAAGACATAGGGTATCAGAATGGAAAAAACAAACAAACAAACAAACGTCAATATGCTGTCTATAAGAAACTCATTGTAGACCCAAAGACACCTCCATATTTAAAGTGAGGGGGTGGAAAACAATTTACCATGCTAATGGAAATCAAGAGAAAGCTGGGATGGCAATCCTTAGATAAATTAGATTTGAAGACAAAGACTATAATAAGAGATGAGGAAGAACATTATATCATACTGAAAGGGCCTGTCCAACAAGAAGATCTAACAGTTTTAAATATCTATGCCCCTAACATGGGAGCAGCCAACTATATAAACCAATTAATAACAAAATCAAAGAAACACATCAACAATAATACAATAATAGTAGGGGACTTTAACACCCCCATTACTGAAATGGACAGATCATCCAAGCAAAAGATCAACAAGGAAATAAAGGCTTTAAATGATACACTGGATCAGATGGACATCACAGATATATTCAGAACATTTCATCCCAAAGCAACAGAATACACATTCTTCTCTAGTGCACATGGAACATTCTCCAGAATAGATCACATCCTGAGTCACAAATCAGGTCTCAATGGGTACCAAAAGATTGGGATCATCTCCTGCATATTTTCAGACCACAATGCTCTGAAACTGGAACTCAATCACAAGAGGAAAGTTGGAATAAACTCATATATACAGAAGCTAAAGAGCATCCTACTAAAGAATGAATAGGTCAAGCAGGAAATTAAGGAAGAATTGAAAAAATTCATGGAAAGAAATGATAACAAAAATGCAACTGTTCAAAATCTGTGGGACGCAGCAAAGGTGGTCCTGAGAGGGAAGTATATAGCAATAAAGACCTTCTCAAAAACAAGAAAGTTCTCAAGTATGCAACCTAACCCTATACCTAAAAGAGCTGGAGAAAGGACAGCAAAGAAAGCCTTAATCTAGCAGGAGAAGAGAAATAACAAAGATCAGAGGAGAAATCAATGAAATAGAAACCAATGAACAGTAGAACAAATCAATGAAACTAGGAGCTAGTTCTCTGAAAGAATTAATAATATTGAAAACCCCTGGCCAGACTTATCAAAAAGAAAAGAGAAAGGACCCAAATTAATAAAATCATGAATGAAAGAGGAGTGATCACAACCAACACCAAAGAAATACAAACAATTATAAGAACATATTATAAGCAACTGTACGCCAGCAAATTTGACAATATAGAAGAAATGGAGGCATTCCTAGAGATGTATAAACTACCAAAACTGAACCAGGAAGAAATAGAAAACCTGGACAGACCCATAACCAGTAAGGAGATTGAAGCAGTCATCAAAAATCTCCCAACAAACAAGAGTCCAGGGCCAGATGGCATCCCAGGGGAATTCTACCAAACATTTAAAGATGCCAACATCACTTGGCATCAGGAAATACAAATCAAAACCACAATGAGATACCACCTCATACCAGTCAGAATGGCTAAAATTAACAAGGCAGGAAATGACAGATGTTGGAGAGGATGTGGAGAAAGGGGAACCCTCCTATACTGTTGGGGGCAATGCAAGCTGGTGCAGTCACTCTGAAAACAGAAAGGAGGTTCCTCAAAAAGTTGAAAATAGAGTTATCCTACAACCTAGCAATTGCACTACTGGGTATTTACCCTAAAGATACAAATGTAGTGATCCGAAGGGGCATATGCATCTGAATGTTTATAGAAGCAATGTCCACAATAGCCAAACTATGGAAAGAAACCGGATGTCCATCAACAGATGAATGGAAAAGAAGAAGTGGTATATATATAAAATGGAATACTATGCAGCCATCAAAAGAAATGATCTTGACATTTGCAATGACATGGATGGAACTAGAGGGTATTATGCTGAGCGAAGTAAGTTGATCAGAGAAAGAGAAATATCATATGATCTCCCTGATATGAGGAATTTGAGAGGTAGAGTGTGGGGTGTAGGGAAGGAAATAATGAAACAAGATGGGATTGGGAGGGAGACAAACCATAAGAGACTCTTAATCTCACGAAACAACTGGGGTTATGGAGAGAGTGGTTGGGTTATGGACATTGGGGAGGGTAGGTGATATGGTGAGTGCTGTGAAGTGTGTAAGCCTGACAATTCACAGACCTGTACCCCTGGGACAAATAATACATCATATATTAATAAAAATAATTTTTAAAATGAACTCAAAATAGATCATGGTCCTATGTATAAAGGTGAAGCCATATAATATCTAGAAAAATAACAGGAGAAAATCTATGTGACCTTGGGTATGGTGATTACTTTTACATACAACATCAATGGCATGATCCATGGAAGAAAGAATTGATAAGCTGAAGTTTTTTAAAATTGAAAACTTCTGCTTTGCAGGAGACATTGTCAAGACAATGAAAAGAAAAAGGCACAAATTGGGAGAAAATATTTCCAAAAGATATTTCTAACAAAGCACTGTTTTTAAAACATACATACAAGGAAATCTTTAAATTTAACAATAAGAAAAAAATCCAATTAAAAATGGGTCAAATGTCTGAATAGACCCCACAAAGAAGATTACACAGATACAAATAAGCAGATTAAAATATGTTCCACAGCACATACCTAAATGGAAATGCAAATTAAAATAAGATATGACTACCCATCTATTAGAATGGTCTAATAGTACCTATTAGAATGGTGCTATCCAGAGCACTGACAACACCAAAGCTGTCAAGGATGTGGAACAATAAGAAACCCCATTTACTGCTCTTGGGAGTACAAAATATGTAGAGCCATCTTAGAAGTTAGTTTGGCAGTTTCTGACGAAACTAAACATACTCTCATCATACCGCAGTATGTCCTTGGTATTTCCAATAGCAACAGCAGTCCTTGGTATTTCCCCAAAGGAAAAAAAAAAAAAAAAAAACAACAAAAAACAAACTTATGTCCTGCCTACATAATTTAGCAGCATTATTCATAAATGCCAAATCTTGTAAGCAACTAAGCTGCTCTTCAGTAGAAGAATGGATAAACTGTGATACTTTCAGGTAATGAAATATTATTCAATGTGAAAAAGAAATGAGCTATTGAGCCATGAAAAGACATGGAAGAAACTTAAACACATATCACTATTTGAAAGAAGCCAATTTGTTTGTACACCTGAAACTAAAATAAAACTCTATGTTACTTATACTGGAATTAAAATTTTAAAAAGACGTTAAGTAGTGTATACTAGTCCTATTATTCCATGAATTGACTAATAAGTCTGTTCGTATTCATATTATTATGATTTCATAAACAATGAATATGGTTCATCTTAATAAACATTTATTGTTTTTAAAAAAGAAAGAAGCCAATTTTTAAAAAGATATATACTATATGATTCTAACTATAAAATAGTCTGGAAAATGCAACAGTATGGAGATAGTAAAAAGATCAAGATTACTAGGGGTTGGAGGGAAGGAGGGACGAATAGTCAGAGCACAGAGGATTTCTAGGGCAGTGAGGCTATTTGGTATGATACTATGATGGTTGATACAAATCATTCACATTTGTCCAAACTCATAGAATGCCCACCACCAAGAGTGAACTCTAATGTAAACTATGGACTTTGGGTGATAATGATGTGTTGATGCAGTTTCATCAGTTTTAACACAAGTACCGCTCTGGTGGGGAATGTTGGTAGTTGGGAAACCATGCATGTGCGGGGGGTAGGGATCATATGTATTCTCTCTGTACCTCGTTTTCAGTTTTTCTGTGAACCTAAAACCACTCAAAAACTAAAGTATATTTTCAAAAAAACTAGATTGTGTACAAACTGCATAACATTTTAAAATTATAATCTGAGACTTGGGAACTGGAAGCAGTATTTTGTAGAGCTTTGGGAGTTTTCTTTCAGAGCCTCCATAATGCTTTGGGCTTCTACTTTAAAAGACTTCATTTTGCTAAGGGGTGGCATGTTTTCCACTTTGAAGATTCTGACATGTTTTAATGGTCCTTTCTTTGAAGAAATGAATATCTGTGGGATTCCCTGGTGAGGAAGTTTTCTATTCAGGGAGAAAGAAAGTCCTCTGTTGAAATTATTTACCAGATTATGATTTTAACCCTGGAGACAGTCTAATCCCTGACAGGGTTATCGTCTTTTTGAAAATATTAATATGTTTGGAAAAGGTTCTACTTCTGAAGAAATTCTTATTGCTGGAAGGAGACTATCTTTAAAATTTTAGCAAGTTGTTGTTTTCAAGGATGTTCTCTAGTGAAAGATGACTTCTCTGGGAGAACATTAACGTAAGAGGTAATTTCTTCTATTGACATTTCCTTATAGAATTCTATGAAATTCAGAATAGAACTAGTGTCTCATGGAGTATGTAAATCACTGTTCTCACTTATTACATTAAAATAAAATGTTAATTGAAATCTATGTTACCTAAAAGAATATATGTACCTTTATTCGTCATCTTTTATATGTTGGCAGTTTAAATATATAAAAGGCATCCACAAAAATAATCATAAATATTGTCTGATTGTGGGGTCTACTAATGAAGGAAAAATCATGCTCTTTGTCAATTGTCCTTTTTTACTCCATTTTTAAGATACCAAACACTTCTGAAGACAACACAACTATTCCTCATTTGGAGAATTCACATGAGTAAACTGAAGGAAGATGAAAGGAGGTGTAATTATAAATATTTTAATGGTTTTCACAGAGCCAAAAAAATGAAGTGAAAGAAAGAAGGAGGGTAGTGAAGAAATAAGTTAGGTAATTGCATGACTATTATCTCACTTACTTCCCTGTGTGATGTGAAACACAATAAGGGCCATAAAATAGTGTCAGAAAAGAAAAATGAACTTCTTAATCAATCTAATTTTATTAAAATCAGTCAGTTGAAACACAATGGTTATTTCAGTAGAGTTTTATTTAAACTTTTTATTTTAAATTTATTTAAATGTTTTATTTATTTTATTATTTACTTTTCTTATTACCATTTGTTCTATACAAAAAAACTATCTAATTTGAAAATACTTTTTATGCAACTTCAAAATCTCAGGAAGAGATATTCTAGCTGTAATTATGTAAAGCCATTGTGAAATTACAACAAATCTAGAGTAAAATTTGATGTTATTCAACAGCTTTGTCTAGTAGTAAAAGCATTTAATCTATAGTTTGGGCCCAGAGTATTTTTCAATTGTATGTCCTCTGATCACTCTACAGTCTACAGCTGAATTGTAGCCCTCATTTTCCTAAGCACATACCCATATATTTTCGTTCATTTTGTCTCCCTCTCCTAGAATATCAAGTCCACTTTTATACTAGTTTTAAGGATTATTTTAGTCTCTTCAGGCTGCTATAGCCAAATACCAGAAACTGAGTAGATTATAAACAACAGACGTTTATAACTCACAGTTCTGGGGCTGGGAAGTCTAAGATCAAGGTGTTAGCCAACTGAGAAATGAGAACCCACTTCCTGGTTCACAGGCAATGTCTTTCCTCTGTACACTCACTTTGAAGGGGAAAACTAGCTCTTTGGGATCTCTTTTATAAGGTCATTAATCCCATTCATGACAGTCCTACCATCAAGACCTAAGCTCTTCCCAAAGGCCCTACCTCCAAACACCATTACACTGGGCATTAGGTTTCAATATATGACTATAGGGAAACACCAACATTCAATTAACAGCAGGGAGCAAGCCAAGATCTGTTTCGATGGCATCAGAGCCCATTTAACCTCTGCATCTTCCAAACTACAATAGTATATGTTCTTGTATATCCCTGGGTTAAGATCCATTTTGAATATATTGTAGGAAGATGGAGACACAGCCCAGTTCTATATATGATATAACTGTATTTAGAGTTTAATTTTTTTTGAGTTTAATATTTTAAAGTAGAGAGTCCCTAGTCACATAATATGTTGTATAAAGTGAGATTTATTAATGATTTCAGTGTTTTCCTGGTTCAAGAGCACCAAATCCAGCCAAATTTAATTAAGTATTAACCATGATCCAGCCAAATTTAATAAATTATTGTGTGATGATTCTTTAAAGTTGCATTTTTCCTTGAATAAGATGTTTATATTATTGTTATTAAACTCTACACCAAATAGACATCCAATCTAGTTATTGCTAGACATTAGAATGAGAAATACAATTTTCACTGATATTTATTACTGTACTTGCTGCTTTAAAAACTTGGTACATATAAGGATGGATTTACTTTCATTATCTGTTACTTAACTGAATGTGATTCTATTAACACAAAATAGCTTTCTCTGATCTGGAGGTTTGCATATATAAGTGTATGTGGATTTAATTTCTCCCAACATTCCTTCATTTGAATCAATGCACACTTCATATGGGAAGGAAAAAAGAGAAATGCAAACTATAAATGCAAATCTGCACATTCAAATTTCATGACAGAACTTGGTATTCTATCAGATAATCTAAAATATGATTAAATTAATTAGTAAAATATGATTATTATTTTATTTACTTTTAAAAATATTTGAGAGAGAGAGAGGATGAGAGAGAGCAGAGAGCACAAGCAGGGAGATGGGGTGGGGGCAGAGGGAGGAGCAGAGGCAGACAGCCCATTGATCAGGGAGGCCCATGCTGGCCTGGATCCCAGGATACTGAGATCATGACCTGAGCCGAAGAAGGCAGATGCTTAACAGACTGAGCCACCCAGGCACCCTGATTAATTACTATTTTAAAACTATCATTTGAATGAAAACACAAAATTAAACAAAATTCTGATAGAGCACTTCTACCTGCAGTAGAATAACTACATAAAGTACATACGCAATAAATAGTTGATGACTGATTAATATTGATGTGTATACCACATTAGAATAAGATTATAACCAGATATAAAATAATTAGATTTATGATTCTGTCCTTCTAAGGATCTTAAAATATAGTAATAAACATAGAATTAAAACTAGTGAAAAATATGAGTGCAGTTAAATAGACAGATGAAAATTATATTACAAGTCTACATTCTCAAATTATTTTAAGCACAGAATATTTTTTTCAAAAAATTGTTAAGAAAAAATGGGAAAAAAATATGACTTCTTCTAGACCCTTTTGCGATCAGCACCACCACCTTTCCATAGCATTATCCCCTACTCTTTCAGACTTCATTTTCTGACTTTACCCATTCTCATCTGACTTCAGAAAACTTGATTCCAAACAGCTCTCAGATCAGCAATGATGTTTAGTCACCAATTCTGATGAACGATTCCATTGCTAATTTTAATAGCGTTTGATATTTACCACTTCCTCCTTTAAAATCTTATTTCTGCTCCCTTGTATTCCTGGATATTTTCTAGCTTATTCCCTCCATATTGTCCCTTTTCCAAGATCACTCCCCTCTATCTGGCTGTCAGGGCTGTGGCTTCTCACAACTTGGTCCTATGCTTCTTTTTTATTATTTTATATTTTCTTCTGTCTCACATATGCACATGCAGTCAATTCATATTTCACCTCCTTTTCCCATTCTGGATCATACATTACATTATAGAAGGTAAAAACCTCTGAGTCATTGTAGAAACTCTCTAGCCTATAATCAATATACCAAAGACATCATCAAATTCTACCATTTTATGCACTAAATATCTCTTGAATCCCATCATCTTAGTTCACTGTCTTAGTTGCACTACTAGCCCACTCATATTTACTCTGGCCTCAAAGTCATCTTTCCTGTTTGTACTTCTCATTCTGTCATTTATTTCTTAGTTAAAACACTTCAGTGGTTTCTAAATGCTCATAGAACTAAAAACTAACATATGAACTGTAAGGCTGGACATACTAAAATTCCTTCCTGTCCCTCTAGGTTATTTCACAAAATTCCACTGTCCACCTCTTTGTCTGTATACATCCTGGCTTTGTTTCAGGATGAAAAATGGGGAGGTAAATGTAGAAACATTATAAGGAAAAGTGCTAAATGTTATTTACAGACTGGCTGTGAGAGATCATGTTGACTGAACGGATCAAATAACTACTGCATATCACCCCAAGCGTGCATTCCCTATTCCCATCTTCAGGTCTCTGCTTATGTTGCACAGGCTAGCCAGTTGGGAAAGTAGGGGTGATGTTAGTGAGAGCTGTGGAATGGTGAACAGATGATTGTTTCAGGGCAGAGGATGTACATACGACATAACACATTTGGCTGATTTCTAGGGACAGATGATCTCAACAGAACTATGAAGATCTGACTAGGCCAGGGACGGGGATAAGCTTGGGCACCAAGTTACCTATACTTACTTGGTAGTGTATATCACTAAAGACCCTTGGTAAGGAATTTTGTTAATAACCAGAAAGCCTGGGAATAATTATCTCAGAGGAATGGAGCTGTGGCCATGAGGGAAAACAAGATAGAAGGTATATGATGAGGAAAAAAGAAGGGAAAATTAAAACAAACAAACAGAAAGTATTAATGACATTCTGGGTAAGGATAGGGTTTGTGTGATAAATACCTAACTGTGGTAGGGTTAGAGGTATTTTACTTCTTATTTCCAGAATGGGGGACCAAGTAGGGAAATACGTGCCAGTGGTAGTTCCTAGCTCTCTGATCTGGGTGAATAAGTAATATGAATGGAGGAAAGAAGCAGTAGCTCAACTTCAAGGATTTCAGTTGTTGAAATCCATATGAAACACAGAATAAACCTAACGTGAAAAAAAAAACCTGAAAATGGGTAACAGACCTCATAAAATGGAAAGAAATATAAGTTGCCTCCTTTAAAGCATGTGTGGCAATTCTGCCTCAAAGAGTTTCTAAAGTCTTACCTAAACTGAAGGTCTTCTATAAGATCACACACATATGTGAATAGGCTTCTTTCAGTGAATTCTATTACCTTGTTTATTCTCCTTAGTTCAAATCTAAAGTAATTTGATACTTGCAGGTTTTATAAGCAACATGCTTTAAATTATTTTCAGTTTAATTGGCTTTAAATGACAGATAGTAGCTTAGCTTAATGCTAATAGTCATATATTTATATATTGATCAAAATGCATATGTTGCAGAATATTTAATGTGTCCCCAGTGAGAAGAGTGGAAGGAAGGAATACATGTGGTACAACTTACTTAACAATTTTCAATCAAAATGAAGTTGCTCTGGCTTTTTTAGAGAATGATTCTTTAAGGGCAATAATGTAAAAAACAATATGAACAGTCACGATGGCTATTTTTGTTCTTTGTTTCAGACTTAAAACATACCAGGCAAATAGAGTAAGATGCTGAAAAAATACATACTCTACCCTGATTAATGGATGCTATAGATATCTTTCTGCTCTGTCTGCTTGGATAGCTTGTTTCAAATGTGATACAGATCTCATGCTGCACAGCAGATTCTGAAATAGTCCATGTTCCTTTAATTCAGGCAATGCATCATATTCTGTTACACTGTGTCACATCAGTCTATGACAGTAAAGCATGAGTTATGTGGATATGGACCAGTAGGTGAACTAGTCCCAACACATGGACAATTTGAAGATCAAGCAAAATATTCTGGCAAAAAAATATTTTAAAAAATAGAATCATAAATAATATATGAGACACAAAGGACACTGTTCCTTATTTACTTACAAAATCAACATTCCACATAATCTTTCCAAAAACTCTGAAAAATGCATCCTAACCCCATGCATTTATATGATCTGGCTCGTAGATAGAAGTTTCTTATGTCAAACTTCACTTTTGTTTTTTCCCAGATATTAGCAATGGGAAAGATAAATAATACATCAGAGTTTCTCTTCACATCATCTGTGTCTAACAAAACAATAATGGGAGACATTAACATGGAGACCAAAGAATAGGCTTTCAAGGATAAAAATTATGTTTTTTGTAAAAATCCACACGATTCCGGTGGGTGTGTTAAGGCAGGATAAGTTAAATTGCTACTCATTGCTTTTACAATTATTAGTAATTAATATTTATTGTATCTTGATCTTCTAGGTATTGCAGAGTTTTAAAATGTACATAATTTTAAGATATACATAGTTCCAAATAAGAGAGCATTCAAAACAAATTAAAAACAAACTTGAGAATACCATAACTGAACAATTAAGAAAAGAGTAGATGGCAATTTGGTATATCACAAATCTAAAGTTCTCCCAGACTGACATATGATTATTTAGAATTAAGCATTTAGAATGTTTAACCAAATTGGGTATGAAAAGCATGTATTGAATAGGATTGAGAAGCTGAGGAAGATTCCATGTAAGAGGCAGTAACAGAAATAGGAAAACAGAAAACAAAACAAGACTGGCAATTTTGGCAAACCATTGTTATGAGATTTCTTGCCTAGTGGATTATTCATGAGATTTTTCCAACAGCTTTCTTTGAGCATCTGTATGTCCCTAATCATGCCCCTAAAACTGCCCTTGTGACTTTGAGGAAGAATGTCAGAGAAAGGCCATAAATTATGCAGGGAAAGAAAAAAAAATGAGCTAGAAGGGACACCAAAGCTTTGTAATACATATTTGGAGTAGGAAATGACCACATTAATTCATTTAATCATTCTCTCATTCAATAAGCATCAATTATCAGCTATGCATTACACTGTCTACTAGTCATGTGCTGAATCATATTGGAGCCTGAGGCAAAAGGAAAATGTGTGCCCCTCTATACAACTCATCAAATATCTTCCTGTATTTTTGAACCTAGTGGAAAAGTCAATAAAACTCTACAATCACAACCATAATTATATATAAAAAACCCACACTGCCCAAACTGCTTGCATGCCATGTTCAACCCTTATAAACCTCACCAGTGCCAGCTGCAGCACTCACAGCTGGAAGACTGAGGAGCAACTAGAAACCAATATCCCAGTCATACAATAATGAATAACGCAGGCTCATAAAAAGAAACAGAAATCTATATTTTTAGTTTTTTGATATTTTGTCATTGTGGATCTTTACATTTTTCTAAACATCGCATTCAATATTTATCTTGATTATTGAGTATTTGGTGCTCCTTTCCATTTTGTATCTCACTGGCTTTACCCCACAAAGTAGAACAGGGTATCTGAATATACGTCTATAAAGTGGTAAAATTTTAATACAAATTTGTTTCCAAATCAATATCCTCTAGCCTATAGTTTTACCCTCTCTTCTCCATTCCACATAAGGCGTGCTACACACTCACACAACACACAAAATTGTATTTTCATCTTTACTTAGAAAATTCTACATTTCCTCCTAGTGTTTTTCAGAATATTTATTTCCCAAAGTTCTAATCATTGTTTTCAAAATCTTCAATTTTTCCACTACTCCTAAGTTTCATTGACAAGTTTAATAAAGTTCTGATTGTTCAGCGCTTTGGGCCTTGAGACACTATTTTACTTTTGCTCATAATGTCAGGCATCTTCAGATGCACTGGTCTCTCCAAAGTCACTCTCCAATCTTCTCTGCATCATGAGAGGCTGACTCTAGATAGACTCCATCAACAAGCTTCCTTGCCTTCCATCTTAAAGCTGAATTCAGCCGACAGGGAGCACCAGCAACAGATTGGAAGGATGGAGGAGAATGAGCTCAGGATATTTACTTCTTTGCTTCCTCTGCCAGATCTCTGCGGTTGGCTATGTTCCTCCACCACTACATTCACAGTGATCTTTCTGGATTTTGGTAACTGCTCCCTCTCCTTCCTTTGGGACTGAAGTGACAAGAGCTGTTTTATACCAACTCTACTTTTTAACTTTTTTCTTCAGCTCATCCACACCTTTGTAAATGGTCCCTTTAAAAATAACAATTTTGGGGGCACCTGAGTGGCTCAGTGGGTTAAGCCTCTGCCTTTGGCTCAGGTCATGATCCCAGGGTCCTGGGATCGAGCCCCGCATCGGACTTTCTGCTCAGTAGGGAGCCTGCTTCCCTTCCTCTCTCTCTGCCTGCCTCTCTGCCTACTTGTGATCTCTGTCTGTCAAATAAATAAGTAAAATCTTTTAAAAAATTGATCTTTTATGTCATTTCTAGTGGGTATGGAGAACCAAATTTTCAGATAGCGTCTAGTAAATTTAAATTAAAAAATTTTTCCATGAAGTACTTACTAAGAATTGCAACCAAATATCTTTTAATCAGATAGCACATGAGATTTATTATCTCTATTATATAGCCAAACAGTGATTTAATTTAAATTATCAATTGATAATATTTTAAATTACTTTCCATTGGTTTTAAGTAAACTTATTCTTCCCATATATTTTAAGATGTTAATGTGTGAAGACCCTGAGATGTCCAAACTTATTCTACATAGCCAACAGTAGATAGTACGATATAGGGACATGGTAAATGTAGATGATTTATTAAATATTCTGATACAACATATTATTTTAAACAAAAGGGTATAAACAGGCATGCTTTGTTCTAATAACTTTGTTTAGACCTTTACATTGAAATGTATAGGTTTCTTTAATATCCAAATCACAGGAGGTGATCACAGATATTTTGGTCAATAGATTACACTTCGGTGACATCCCTATACTGCCTGAATGCACAGTGGGCACCTGGCATAGATGACCACAGCGTAAGGGTTAAAAGTAAAATCTTCTTGGCTTGAATACCATCTCTTTTCTACTAGTAAGTAGAAAAATTAATTAAACTTTCTGTGCCTCTGTTTCCCTTATCATTGAGATAATTATAGTATTGTATATATCCCAAAAGATTCTTGTGAAAATTAGATAAATGAATACATATAAATTGTGTCTACACAGGCAAGTTCCAAAAATCTTTAGCTCCTTTTACCACATATCTCATTTATTCTTTATAACAACACTTTAGGTTGCTGCCATGCCTATTTTTGTGGGGACAAGAACACCAAAATACAAATATTTGTTCTCCCCAAGTCCCTAAAATTAAAGCCTACATTTGATCACTGTAAAAAGCCACTGTAGCCAAATCATGGACATTTAAGTCATATCTCTATTTAATTTATTTTGTATTATTCAAAGTTCTAAATAGAGGGACTTGTCAAAATAAATAAAACATGGTTTATCCGTTAATTATGACCATAGCCTAACACTAGTTAAATTTGAATATAATGTGGAAAAAAATGAAAAAGAATTTTTAAAAAATAATAAGGGAATAGAAGAGGTTTACCAAATAGGCTTGCCCTCACTCCAAAATGGTCAGACAGGATTAAAGTAAAAAAAAAAAAAGAAGAAGTAGGAGGAGGAACTTGGCTTTTTAATATATTCTCAGTTACCTTTCCAATCTCACTTCTGTCTTTTCCACTGTTTTGACTGTGATTCTTCATATGATGTTTGCTAAATCACTTTCCACTTCTATTTTCCAGTTATACTTCAATTTCTGGTCTCACACATTTTATACTTTGCATATAATCTTAATGACATTGCAAAATGTACATGAAGGTTTCATGTACAATGAAAAAATTAACCCCTTCAAAACTGCTTCCTTTCTGTGTTGATCAACACTCTTATCAGCAACAACTGCACATCCATGTTGGGTGAGCATCTGTCTCCTGGTTTGCTTCCTTGTCAAATTTACAGATTATTCTGCATAACTTTTCACCCTGAATCTGCACTCTACATGACATAGGTAAAAAAGCACACAGCCAAGTGCAACACTCTTTCTTTTGAGAGTGAACATGCAGTGCAAATTCATGCTGTGAGGATCTGCAAAGCTCCTTGAGCCTCTGAACAGGTGTGAAAAATGTTGCGACAATCTGGAGAAGCATATTTTAGACAAACTACTATTGTATTATTTAGGTAACAATGAAATTGTTTACCCACAAAAGAGCAGTGTATAACACTGACTTTTTTTAGATATGAGGATATAACTTTGCAAATCTAAATTTAAAAAGAGTTCCCATTAGAGAATGCACAGGTAAATAATTAAAAGTCAAAATCAAAATACCAACAATAGCCACATAATTTATACATAAAGAAAGACCTGCTTTCTCCAGTTGCATCACACAAGAAATATTTCTTTGCAAAAGCTGAAAAGAGTAGAATCCAGATCCTGAATATTTAATAGAAAATAAAATGATATTTATTTTTAAGTGCATTCTACATTCAATACAACTGCATACTCACAACAAATCTATTGCGTTGCCCTGACATAGTTACTGCAAAGGTTTTTCCTTTGCTGTCCCAAGGGCCCAATTGATTTATCTGCCAGAAGCCTAAAGCCCCAAAATAAGATAGCTTTGAGTTTACAGAGGTCATTTTTCATTGTCTAAATAAAAATTTCTAAACAAAAATCTCTCATCCTGTTAACCGCAGGGTCCTTATCTCCCCAGAGGCTACGGCAACCTGAAAGAAGCCATTCCAATTCTTTCATGAAGAAAGATAAAAGCAAGTTTTCGATTAGAAAGCCCAGCAAAGCCTTCTTATTAAATGGTGGTAACAGTAACTAGTTGAAAAGGCAAAACTGTTCTCAAGCGGGGCGGGGGGAAAGAGAGAAATTATTATGCATGAGACAAACCTTGAACAGGGGCTGCGAAGACAATCGGAGACAGTGACATTCGAGGAGGCAAAGGGAAGTTTATGAATCCTTGTAACTCCTCACAGTTGTTCCACCCAGGTCCTTAATAAACTGCCTAATTTTATCAAGCATGTTCTCTTAATTATGTATGCCTACTTTTATCAACTAATATTAACTACATGTCACCATAATTATGCATTCAGGCCCATCTTCTCTGATCTGTCATCATTCAAAATTCCTTATGCCGCACAGGCAGAGGTGGGATGTGGCAGGCGATCCTGGCTTTGGAATAATAGATTTTTGTGAGGCTAAACTAAAAGGAAATTATCAAAAATGACTTCATAGACTAAGTTTTGATAAAGAAGATAAACACAGACACTAATGGTGATGCCCTGGGTAACAAACCTGAACCATAAAAGAAAAGGAGGATTTTGCTATTTGGAGAAATCTGCTCTAAGTGAAGGAGAATAAAAAGTATGCCTCATTTTAACTTAATTCTTTCAGTAGGGTGTAGTGGGAGAAATGGAATAATTCAGGAGCATATTACACTAAAACATAAACCTGTTTTTCTACCAGTGAAAGTGCCAGGCTGTCATCTTATTATCTCTAAAAATAGAAAAGACCAGAGAGGAGAGGGAAGATGGATACTTAACTCAGTAAGCAAAATTTTTAAAATTTGTTTTCAGTGTGTCCTCTAAATGTAGATCTTATTATTTTTTTTAGATGTTTATTAATTTTAAAGTCTGCTATAAGGAGGGATACCCCCAAACAAGAATAAACACTCAGGCACAATCTATAAAATCTGGCTTACCTTATCTTCCTGCTCTTAGCCTTAAGATAGTACCTGCGATTGAATATAACTTTATTTTTCTCATTTCGGTACATATTCCAAAAAGCAGCTGAAGGTGCTCTTTATGATGTACCTCATAAAGAAAATACTATCCTCATTTCCTCCAAGAAAATATGAAAATACAATTTCTATACATTGACTATAAAATTTAATTGTCATAAACTGGAGGTTACCCAAGAAATCACTGTCAGAAAGTATGGCTTCATATTAAATATTTTAATGCCAAAATTCTTACAGCTGATAGGGAGTATCTACATTTTCTAGTAGCTTGTTCTGCAGAGAACTCATTCCAGTAGATTCAGATGGAAACCATGCTGCTCAAAACCAGATAAAAAAGGAGAAAGTAACATAGGCTGTGTGCATGTGTATGTGTGTGTGTGTGTGTGTGTGTGTGTGTGTGTGTGTGTGTTTTGGTACTATAGCTAGGATGGGTAGGTGGTAATACCCGCTTTGAACATTTTTCAGCCAAAATAATCTTGACTATTTCCTATGGGGCAGAACTTTAAAGATTAATTTATCACTAGTTTACGTGCTACAAGGGACCCAGTACTGCCTCAGAAGAAAATATGTGCCCATGAGGCCACCTTCAGGCAAAATGTGATGGTTTTCTATCCAGAGGTGAGTTTTCGCTGTATACGTCAAGCATTGCTCCTAGGATACTGAACACATGGCCAGTTTTACTGTTTCCTAGACATGTGGATCTGCCCTGAAAAGAAACATGGAATATTTCTTCTCTGAGCTTTCATCAAAGAGTAAAATGCTGATCTCTCAGATCTTCTATGCTCATCAAAATCCAAAGTGAGGGAACTATGATGCTTGAAGAAAAAACTGAAAGTCATTCTCTCCCTTAAAAATTAAAATTTCTGCTTGAAATCAGAATGTCCCACTACAGAGTATCATATATGGCTGCTACTGCTCCCACACATAATTGATGTCATTGAGTTATTTATTGATGTCCTTGACTTACTCTATAGAAGAATACATACAACAAGCAACTCTAAAATACCTAATGGTGGTTCATGCAGTAAGGCTGCAGAAGACACTAACCTCTGTTATCACTCAGTGTCCCTCATAATAAGATCCATGTAAGAAATGTTATTTAGAAATCAGTGTTCAAAAAAAAATCTGGGTGCCTGGGTGGCTCAGTTGGGTAAGCAACTGCCTTCGGCTCAGGTCATGATCCCAGGGTCCTAGGATCCAACCCCACATTGGGCTCCCTGCTCAGTGGGGAGTCTGCTTCTCCTTCTCCCTCTGCCTGAAGCTCTCCCTGCTTGTGCTCTCTCTCTCTCTAATAAATAAATAATATCTTTTAAAAAAACCTATGCTACCTCGAGAAACTATTAAATCTTCGTTTTGTTGAGTTTAAGCTTTAGATGACTTAATTTTTATCTATTTTATTCTTATTATTTCCTGTATTGCAATTACGGCACCTCAAATATTCTGGGAGACAGTGTCATAAATAACAAAAGGAATAGTTAAAATGATTAAATTCACATTAGAAAATCCCTATAAATTAAAAGGAGCATCTGACACACACTGGCTGGAACAGGTAGGTTATAAGGAGAAGAATGGAGAGAGGTGGTCCATGGCTAGTGCAGCTGCTCAGCAATGTCAGAGGACACCAAGCTGTTTCATCTTTCTGCAGCCACTATTCCCAATAATAAGACCGTATTTGAAGATAAGAGGCAGAAGAAAGTACCAGCCATGCTTATGTCAAGAAAAAGGTATCGGCCAATGTCCCCTAACAGACTTTTGCCCATGCCATGTCTCATCAGATGTGATGAGAACACCTGGCCCCCTCTTGCTGCAAGGGAGGTTGGCAAAGAGAGCACTCAGTTTTCTGGGACTTGCAGCGGAAGGGGCAAGAGAAAGCATCGCTGCACATGATGGGTGGATTATCAGAAATTATATAAAACAAAACAAAAATAGGCTCTTCCACAGTTATTAAGAAACTCAAAAGAGGCTTCTAAATTACTCAGCATTCGGCTCAGGAAATATTAGAGTACTCCAATGAGTATGACATTATTATAAAATAGTTGAGCAACTTGTAGAGTTTTGGCTTTGTAATCTGGATGGTTACTTTTTAAATATGTTAACTGTGAAGGCACTGTACTATCATTACCTGAGATCCCCAGGTTCAGAATAAACTTAGTGTGAAGTTTAATTTTATGATAGTGAATGCAAAGCACATAATTAAAGTTCTTAATAATGTCTAATTTCTTTGGCCAACTTCTTGTCGGAGCTTACAGGTCATCATTGTTTTCATATTGTATAGTCAGTGAAAAAGAATAAAATGGCAACTCTGCCTAAACTTTTTTCTTTTTTTGCATAGTGTTTCTGCTCTGTTTATTAGTACTATAATTGATTTGTGTGAAATCACAAATCAAATCTTGAAAAAACCTTTTTATGTCAAATATTCCTTTTATAAGTTTAGTTTAAATGAGTAATGTAATCTATAAACCCACTTACTTAGGCACATGAAAACTATATTTGACATTAAGCTTAGAATGTGTCAGATAGTTCAAAGGTCTTATTTACATTTTCTGATTTTATCATCACAACAGCCAAACAAGATAGGTACTATTAGTATCTCCATTTTATGGATGAAAAAGTGAGGCTTATGGATTTAGAAGTTACTTAGCTAGGAAACTACCAGGTCTGAATTCAAAACCAGACTGATCTGATCCCAAAGCTTCCTTTCTTAACTATTCTACCAATAAATCAGTTAATGAAGTAATCAATTAAAATTCAACTTAGTACAGCCTTCACTGAAATAGAATTTTAGGGCATACTCATGGTCTAAGAACAAATAAGAAATCCAAAAAAAAAAAAAAAAACAATACCATGAGATAGATTTATTGAAAGTAAACTTCTGGGAAAATTCAATCCAATTTTATATTTGTATCTATGATAGAGTACAATAAAGGCTTCTCTCCAGAATAACGGCTGGAATCAGAATGTTCTTAATTATTGTAGTTTCTGAGAAAACAAAGATAAAAACACATTTTATGAAAGCTGAAAACCAAAAGAACATTCTAGTAAACATTTAGCCAATAAGGAAATTCAATGAATATTACAGTTCTATTCAGTTAAAGCCCTTACTGTATATAGGAAACGTGAGATTTCTATTCCTAAGTCTTCCATAAGTGCAGAGTTGACAAAAACAACTCTAAAATTTCATGAAGTAGTGAATTCAATGGACATTTGATTTTCTGGTGACATTCCCACCAGAGTTCTTGAATGCAGATACTATGTGCATATCAGGGGCCAGCCAGTTAGTTCACATTAAGAGAAGTATGTGAGTCTTGGTGAATAGACATCAACTTACACATTCTCTAAATAAACCAGTACACAGATCCCCACAATCTTACCTTCTTCTCATGGCTTTTATTTAAGCTAGAATTTTTAAAAATTCATTTAGTTGGTTGCAAATTTCAGTTCCAAACACTAATAGGCTTTTGTTTTAATTCTCAGATGAGGTAATAAAAATTAATTAAAACAACACTATCCAATAAAATGAAGCTTTCATTCAGTCTATGGCAATGTGTCTTCTGGCTGATTCCAAAACGACATTTTATAGATATCATCCCCAATTCTAGATCATGTTATGAAGAAAGAAATAGGTAGTTTGGTTCTTGCCAACCTTCTGTTCTGTTTGAGAAATTGGATATTTTCCCAGCTTTACTGTCAATACATAAAGTGATAAAATTGCTTTCTAATCACTTAGATTTAGGTGTGTAGTCTGATGCAAATCAGATACAAACTTATTTGATAAAACAGCAACAGTGTAGAAGTTCTCAAAGGCCTGAACTAATAGCTTGCTAAAGCTATTATGGACTGTGATACACATTGTTTTATCATCCTTTCCTTAAATGAGCCTTTTTCTTATACTTTAAATCACTTCCCAAGACATAAGAAGTCTTCTTCGTCTCATTCATGTTAAACTGGTCTTTTGGGGGCACCTGGGTGGCTTGGTGGGTTAATGCCTCTGCTTTCAGCTCCGGTCATGCTCTCAGGGTCCTGGGATTGGCCCCGCGTCAGGCTCTCTGCTTGGCGGGGAGCCTGCTTCCCCTTCTCTCTCTGCCTGCCTCTCTGCCTACTTGTGATCTCTCTGTGTCAAAATAAATAAATAAAATTAAGAAAAAACAAAAACCTGGCCTTTTTTCCCACAAGATACCATCAATTTTCACATTCAAACAGCTATTTATCTCACTCTTGAAGATTCCTCAGGTATATACCAAGTAAATTATGTTCAGAATCATGTATCCAGTCCTAATTTAAATATGTTTGAAATTTCTTTTAAATGTTTGTTTGCTTATCCATGTATCTATCCATCCATCCAACTAACATTGATTAGAAACATTGAATATGTGATGTGCTCTGCAAGGTGGTTTCCCCTTCAGCCTTATCCCACATACAGGAGAAATTGCTTGGCTCAGAAAGTACCCAAACAAGCAAATATAAAAACATCTTTCTGCAGAAAAACAAATGCATCCTATAGAAAAGTAATCATTTCAATTGAGATATGGATAATATTCTTGAATTTTTTTACTTAAGCCTTAACAGGATGTTCAACTTATTCCATGGTTTATCTGCTGCCCTCCACCTCAGTTATGACTATTCGTACACAAACAATAGAACCATGAAGAATCATGGAGGGAATCTAAGAGAGTTTCTGGCCTCAGGAGCTGCTAATCTTGTGGGAAGACAGGAAAATAAATATACAATCTAACTTAATTTTTTAAAACATTTCAAGTGTTGTAGGAAGAATGGTTTAGGAGCAGTACTCAGACAGAAGTCTTCAGAAATGGCTTTCCAAGGTGAGATGATATTCTAGCTGTGTTTTATAAAATTAGTTTTATTCGGCCAGAAAAATGGGTGACAAAAGGGAACAGCACCAGGACTAGTATGAAGGGGATGCAGGGAACTATAGCAGTTTAGTATGACTGAGTAGAAGGTATGATGTATACCAGTGGAACCTGGGGTGGAGACTCTATGCAAGGTCAAGTTAAGCTATTTCAGGAAACTCAAAGTATACTACAGATCTAAAGGAGCCAATGAAGGGGTTTAAGGGAAAATGAAATAATTAGGCTTTAGGTTTGCATCTTAAAGTATTTGCTAGGACTGCATCATTCGTACCAGTTAACTAAGGAAGGAAAATTAGAGACAAGGTCTCCCAGTAAAATATAAGGAGGAGGTGAGATTCTCTGAAAAGCCCTCTCCCAGGGGGATCTGTTCCCGCAGTCGACCCTTGAATTTATGGGTTCCTTGTTCACATCTGGTTCTGGACTCAAATTCCCTCCCTCCATTCTCCTCCCCTTCATGAGTTAAGCTTCATGTAGCATTTTTTGCCCTATAACCTGATTTCACTTCATTAATCTTCTCAATTCTTTAAGATCTCAGTCCATTCCTACCAACTTCTTTCTCCTGAGGAGAAGAAAGAAGTAAAAAGAAACAAATAAGTTGCATTCTTTAAAAGAAAAAAAAGGAGTATTGTAGATTTATAGCACTAATTATATGTCTACGTATTTCTCATACCTAACTATTCTAAAAAACATATATTCACAGTATGGCTCTATGTAATTAGTTTCCTTACATTTTATGCTTATCTAGTGATATCTATATTTTAGGATAAAAATAATTTCAGTAGATACATATGTAACACCAGCCACTGACATAAAGAATACATAATGAAATAGTTATATTCTAAGAGAAAAATCAGGTGATAAACTTTCAAGTATTTCAGGTAGAACATTAGAAGAGAAATAAATAATAAAACTGTACATATGGGTGTGCGCGCGCGCACACACACACACACACACACACACACACATGAACTATGCAAATACTGATTTTTCTATTTTAAGCTATGTTGTTGAGCTTACTGGGTTACTATAAGAATCTTTATAGGAAAAAGAAAAAAAAAACCCACCCTGAAACAGCACTGTGGAGACTTAAAACAAAAAACAAAATAACAACAACAAAAAAATTCCACCACTATATAGCTTTCCGTGTGGAGCCCATAATGTCCTTGATAGAGAACATCATGTATTGGGACACATATGTTGGTTTCTACTATTTCTTTGATTAGCCCTCATTCTTGCTCTTCAGGGTTTCTATCATAATACAAGAAAATAAAATTTTAAGCCCAGAAGGATTTTTACAGTAATGCAAGCTATTGATCGGTGCAATTTTTTTCAACCAGAGCTTACTATTGCGTCCAGATTCCTTACAGCTCCAATATGCCCAGTGGGTTAATATTAGGTAAGATACAAGCTGTTAGAAAACTCCCAGAAAAAATTTTTCCCCTCAATGTTGCTACCTATTTCAAGCCCCTATGGAGCAGTAACAAAAACTTTATTTCTTTGTTTTTATCCAAACCTCAGACTTTACATATACTCTAAGTGATAAAAATCAGTCATGAAATATTAATTCAAACCATGATTTTCCTGTGCTGGTTAGCTTTAAAACACTTATTTTAATGGGCATATCCATGTGTGTTGTCCAGCCCCAAAAGACATCTTTAACAGTTACCATCCGCACTTCCTGCAAAAGGCCATGGGTGAGCTATAAATAACCATTGCTGTTGCATTCTTTAGTTGGTCATCTTATCTTTCCACCATTCGCCTCACCTAGGCTCTGCTTTGAATTTCCTTCTGGATCCCAGTCTCAAGTCCTTTGGTTTTTAAACTAGATCCATCCATCTGATGTCTAATCTCTAGAGATTATCCTCCAGTTCAGAGGCAACTTTATAGGAAGCTTAAGCTTCATGGTACCTCATTTGCACAGGTGATGGGCCTGAGTGGGGAACGAATAATATTTTCATAAAAGTTTTCTTTTTAGACATACTGAAAGGTAAGAATTTTTCTTTTTCAAAGAAAACTCCCCTCTCCCACATTTTCATAAGCTTTGGACCTCAAAAAACCCATAACTGCCCCTAACTTCATCCCTACACTGGCTTTCTGGTTGAGGTCCCCTTTGTAGGACTCTTGTCTTTTCATCTCCACCATCTGGGTTCTACTCACTGAGGTCCCCAGGCATATTCTGGCTTGGGTAAGGTTCTTCTAGGTTTCTGGACATAATGCCATGCCAGGTTCAGCTCTGGGTCCTGCTTATTAGTATAGGAAAATGAGCACCTGAACTACAATAAATAGTTTGAGACAAATATCCCCCTAAAAGCAAGTACATGTATAAAATGCAAAATTAAGGGGCGCCTGGGTGGCTCAGTGGGTTAAGGCCTCTGCCTTCAGCTCAGGTCATGATCCCAGGTCCTGGGATCGAGCCCCGCATCGGGCTCTCTGCTCTGCAGGGAGCCTGCTTCCTCCCCTCTCTCTCTCTGCCTGCCTCTCTGCCTACTTGTGATCTCTCTCTCTCTCTCTGTCAAATAAATAAAATCTTAAAAAAAAATAAAAAATAAAAAAAATAAAATGCAAAATTAAGACACACACACACACACACCCCTCCCGCCAAGTATAGAAACCAGTTTACTTTCATCATCTGCAGCCAGTTTCTCTGGGATGTATCCTAGGGTCACAAGAAAACCATGAAAAAAAGAAAACTACTTCTCATGCCAAACACATCTAAATATCTCTAAGTGATAAGGTTTGTCATGGATCTCAGGTCTTGAAAGTGTGTTTGTTTCCACCTAAACGCTTGGCAACATCACAGACTGCAGCCTGAGCTGATAAAGCTGTGCATGTGAGGCTGTCCACCTGCAGAATGGCAGGTGGAAAATTATTCAGGAGAAGGAGTTTAATTGGTGACCTTTAAAATAATGATTCATTAACTTAAAACACTTTTACTATGTCAGCATGAGTGCTTCAATTGAAACTAATATATTTAAATCAAAAACAGTAGGTCTTATTTAACCTATCTTAAACCAAAAAGGTACATTTTAAAAACTTAAAAAAAAAATCTTTATCTTTCTTTCCCCTTCTCCATTCCCCTTTCCTGTTTTACCTTCCTTCATTTCTTTGCTTTTCTGTTCCTTCATTCCCACTCCTCCATTAAGCCACGTTTTTGTTACTTGGGCAGTCTCCATTTGTTCATTTGGAGATGAAGTGGCACCTGCAGAGTAGACTCTAATCCTAAACAGTCAAATCCTTTCTCCATTTCCTGGAAGCAAATGAGCAAAGTGACTTCAAGAATAACTCTTCCAACCAGGCAAAGAAGTCAGGCAGACCAGTATTCAATTTTTGTTTTGTTTTGTTTTGTTTTTAGAGAGAGAGTGAGAGAGAGAAAGAGAGAGAACAGATGTACATGTGCAAGTGGGGGCAGAGGGAGAGAGAAAGAGAGACGCTCAAGCAGGCTGCACACTCAGAGCAGAGCCCCAAAGCAGGGCTTGATCTCGGGACCCCAAAATCATGGCCTGAGCTAAAATCAAGAGCCAGGGACTCAGTCTACTGAGCCACCCAGGTACCCCTCCCCCTCCATTCAATTTTTGACCTGATTTTTATTGGCTACTGCATGGGGCTATTTGGATATGGAATGAAATAATATATGTAAAGCAACTGGTAAGGTTCTGGACCTTAATAATGGTTATTTTATTGCATTCTTTGTCACAATCTAATCTTGGGCTATTCACAATGACCCAAAGAGAACAAAATCATGGCATGTATTGTCATATGCCCAGTCTAAAGACACCATTTTAGGACTATGTTTAGCCGGAAATTTGCACAGAAATAAAGAAGGACTGAGAAAGTGGGCAACCCATTAAGCAATATGCTAAATGTGTTGTATTACCCACAAAAATCAGATTCCCAAATGCTAACATGGATCTGAACCTAGTGCAGACATATGCAATCAGGCAGCTACTCTAGTACCAAGAAAATAAATGGCTGGGCAGAAGCTATATTTACTAGGACATGTTTGTGATTTTCAAAACAAAATTTTGTGACCAGTTTTCATTATATTCCAGGCTATGTAACTTTTTATGGCATACACATTTATAAATAAAAGCATGAGAGCCTCTAAATCACTGACTTAGGCTGAAATGATGCCTCTAGGGTTTGGGATTATAAAAAAATAAAAAGAAACCGAGCAGGGATCATAAGGCAATATCCTACAGGAAGCAAATTGATACCTGGGATTACAGTAGCAATTCCTTTCTGGCATTCAGGAAGGAACATATTTTAGATAAACAAATGGGCAGAACATTTTGGATCTCTGTAAATAGATCTGAAAAGTCAGGCAAGAGCCTTTCCCTATATGGGTACAAATGACATCATTCATAACCTTTTGAGCAATTGGTGAATTTGGAAGAGCTAAAATTTGCAGATATGATAGTACAGTTGAACTATTTATGCTATTTCACATTATAGTCTTATTAGCAGACTGTGAAAAGGGCTAAATTTTTTTTTACTAAATTTTTCATGATTCTTTTTTTAAATAATAGAATTTTACCTGTAATACTGACATCCTGATATTGATATATGTCTTTTTGGATCTGAAAACAGTAATAAGTACTGATTTATTTCCGTATCAGTCTTTTATGATAGATGCCATGATTGCTATTTTTTGTAATGGATATGCAGACATAGGAAGTTAAGTGATAACAAAAGAGATCTTAAAGGATAGTAATTTTCTACTTTTTAGTCACATGTTCAACAAGTATCAGTATACAAAGTACTGAGTGGGGAGTTTGGAGGAGCTTGAAATGAGAAAGGCCACATCACGTTAGTCCTTAAGGAATTCAGAAACTATAGGAGAAAGGAGATGTTGTACAAATACTTAGGATGTAAAAAGCAACTTAACATGTGCTATGAGAAATGTACAAACATGGGGTCATAAAGTTCTAAAGGAAGTAAAAAGTATGCCCAAGATAACTCAAAAAAGCTTTGTGGGAAAATTTTACTTAATCTAGACCTTGAATTATAATCAAAATTTTGAAATGAAAAAGATTTGCTGTGATGGATTCTAAGAACTTGATTTTAGGTAAACTTGTATATGTTCCTGTTGGATAAAAACTCTGAAAAATAAAATCAGAATCTAACAAATGGAGAGAAATCTTTTGACTTTCGTGCTCATAAATTTTCCCAATTATTTCTAATCTGGTGCAAAGATCAAAGTATTCTAGGGATAAGAAATAGTCTGAGCAAAGAATAAAAAAATCATTAACTCTCTACTGGTTACTGCATCTGAGTCCTGATGACTAGCAGAGGAAGGGTCGAGTAAGCAGTATTACTGACATCATCTGGGGAACTCTGTGACATGTCCAGTGAACACTGTAGTTTCAATTAAGAACACATATACCCTATCTCACTTAGCTGAGTACTTATTTCAAAAGACATTAGAATAAGAGACATCAATAACAAATTACTACATGTTTGTTACATTTCCTTTTTAGTATATTTTTGCATTTACCTAACCATGAAAAACACTGTTTTGATTTTATTTGAATATACATCCATCTGGATGGGGTGCAGGATTTAAATTGGTTGTGCTGCTTTGATAAAGTGCATAAATTACTCTCCCCTTTATTCATGCCATTCCCTTTCATTATTTATAGTTATGCTCACTGAAGAGAACAAATAAATCCTATGACGACACTATACAAGGCCCTGTTGGAAATATTATGTGTTCGCATACACTAATCCCTTTCACGGGGTGAAGGCATTACAAACAGTTCCTCATGCCCTGGGTTTCCACTGTGCGTTTAGGGTCACTAGCAGGCATGTGCAGAAACAAATGTTACTACTGGTGAAAAGCAGGCACTTGGGACCTGGTGAAAAACAGAGGGTAAGAGTGTTTGATACGTGAATAACTATAAATAAGAATCTCCACCTACTTCAAAATTAGTTGTAGGTTTATTACTAAAGCAACTTTCCCATTAACTCATGTTAATAACTCCTGGGTTTGAAAACATGATCTTGGGTCAGTGCTGGTGTATTTCACATTCTCAAAGGTAATAATTTAAATATCAGTGAATTTAAGATATAGCTGACTACAATCCTTTGCATAAGCAGTGCAAAAATATTCAGAACCAACAGGAAAAAATGAATTTGTATACTCAATTTGAATAGAATTAGTGAATCAGGACCACACAAACTAAACTTGGGTGTGAAGGAAACGCATCCAGAGAGACAAGGAGCAGGATGAGCAAGGGTTGCCGGAGGAGGGAGGGAAGGGGGAGATGAGGGAGGACCAAGCAAATAGCCTCTTTATATATTGAGATGGTTTTGAGAATAATAATGTGCTAGTTTCTTTTTTTTTTTTTAATCCAAGTAGCTATTGAAAATTGTAATGATTTCAGTCTAAAAAGCAATGCTGGAAAGCGTCTTCGGAGATTGCCAACTCCCACTGTGCAGAAACACTGTGTCCCTGCATGCTGGTGTAATGGAGACAAACAAAAGAAACACTTCAAGGAAAGAGGAAGCAGAAGAGGGAGGGCAAAAAAGCACAAAGTATATGGTTCCCAGAAAAACAGTAAGAGTTTTAGCAATGACCAAATCCAAGCATTGCAACCCCCAAGTTTGAAACTGATGTAAGTTAAATAAAAAGCTCAACAATTTAAGAAATATATTACATAATTATATTCTCACTCAAAATAACAATAACTTATCATCAACAATAATGTTCTAGCCCCACTTGCAGTGATACCCACTCCCCATGTTAAACCAGACCAATTTGATTTCACCTTTTCAGATACTGTGCAGGGTCTATTGGGAGTAGATAGATCTCAAAGATTATTAGTATGGAAGCACATTGCTCTATTGCTTCTGTCTGCTTGCATGTATCTCCCATTTTCTCCCACTTTTGGCAAAATAAATGCTTTAAAAATCAACATATGTAACTACACAATGAAAGTATCTTAATTATGATTATTCTCCTTAGTTACTTCAGTTCCTCTAAAGATTTAAACATGGCTTATTACCTCCAGATTCTGATCATTATAAAAAGGTCAATAATAATTACTGTTTATTTGCTTTCAAATGCTACTAATGTAAAAATTTTTGTGAGATGGTGAAAACCAATATTGCATGTACTTTCTAGAAAAACCTATTAAGATCAACATTTTAGGAAAGTATATTTAAATTCATTTTATCTCAGATTCTTTTAATCGCAGTATCTATTTTTAAAAGTATGAAATGAGAAAGCCTATCCCTACTTAGTGCCATTATTTCTATATCAGAAATGGATGCTTCTTGCATATTCATTATATATCTTCGTATTGTAAATGAGCTTATAATTTATAACTATGTTATTCATCTTTTTATCAGGTTTATCAATAAGTGTCTTTAGAGTATTTTGTTAGTGCTACATTTCAAAAATGGTGCAATGCAAATGAAGCATCTATTTCTCATAACCAGCAACTCACCCCTGATCAGATCACACTCAATCCTTCTGATAGAAGATCCTCACAACTCTATTTGGAAAGCAAATCATGATATCTGAAAACTTAAAAAAAAAAAAAAAAGCATTTCAGGCCAAAAAATGGGGGAAACATGGTATCCAAAAATGTTAAACCATCAATTTCATCAAAATTATTTCTAAGGTCACAAAATATTCTGAGAATAAGCTATTTTTAAGGTTTTTGTCTTTTTTAGGAGACATGATCTTTATTATGCTAGCATATTATCATTAAGTGTTACAAAACCTAATTCTAAAATTTACCAATGTTTCATTATTCATGATTCATCAGATCTTTCATTATTATACAAAAGTATTTTATTAATGGACAAAAAATATCATTGAATAATGCATTTAAATAATAGTTGTTTAGTACAATATTATTACACTTAATATCTGAGTAGCTATTAAACACACCTGACTATCTGTAAGGAGAATAACAAAGAACAATACAGGAATTCAGCTCTCACTGCCAGTCCTTGTTTATGAGTCTTAGGTAAAGAAAACCCTTTTTTTTTTTTAAATATTATTCAAGAATTCAAAAGGCCTAGCTGTTAACTACAAGCGGATACATTCTTATTCATAATACCCAAATGTTTCATTTTGATCTCTTGTCCCTTTTCTTTTTAATTATTTATTATTAGTGCTAGAATATTATATACAATATAATGGTAGTTATTATTACATAATGGCTAAAATTTATGAAGCATTTGCTAAGTGCCATGCACTGTTATAAGAGCTTTAAATATCCTGACACATTTAATTCTCACAACAACCTGAGAGATGTATTTTATTATCCCAGTTATACAGATGAAAGGTTAAATATCTTGCCCAAGAGCAAATACATTTTAATTGAAAGTCAGAATTAAACCTAGGCCATTTGACTTGTGTATATTACTTCTAGTATTGATAAGTCAATGCCTTTCAATGCCTAAATATATCTATATTCATTTGAATATATTCATATTGCCATATGATTTTACATAGTAGTATTTCCAAAAGAGTCAAATACATATAGTTTAGAAGTATAATATACCTTGTAGAAGAACCACTACTCCCATCTTCTGAAAATAAAATTTGAAAAGATAGAAGGTAGAAAGAAAAAGTGAGAGAACCTCTAATTGGCCTCAAGAAGAGAGAAAATGATGGGGGCCACATAGGACTTCAAAGAACAATGGATTTTAGTCACTTCCTTCCTTTTCTTTTTCCTTTGGTAATATTAATAGGAGCTATAGTTTATGTTATTCTTGTTTTTTACTTTTTATTTTAAAAAAGGGGAAAAAGGAAAAAAAAAGAAGTCTTTGTCAATTAACAACCATTAAGGGGCAGAGGCTCTAACTTCACCCTTGCAAGATCCAGACAATTATTTTCTTTAGAACACAAGTTTTTTATAGGATACTTTATAGCAAATTCTGTCCACCTTCTTTCCTCATAATGCTTAACAGGACAGTCTGAGAGAGTGGTTGCTCATCCCCAGCTCAGCAATGGGTTGCTGGCTAAACAATTAGTAGGTCAGTCTGAAGAAAGGACTCTGATGACAGTAGAAAAGTCTAGGTGATGATGCTTGCTGGTAGTCTCAGTGTCACCTATAAACCTGTCTTAGGTCTTTCACACCTGGAACTGAGTTTCATTTACATTCAGACTGGAAGCAGTAAAGCAACCTGGTACAGTAACATACAAAGTTGGAAAGACACAGTCTGTACTCTCTAGAAGCTCACAACTAGTCAATGTGTGAGTGGCAGAGACTGAGGAGGTTTACTATAGCTGTGAGGGATTGTGCAGGTTGTGAAGGAGGACAACCTCCCATAATCCAGGAAGGGGCAGGGGCTGAGACAGGGTAATCAGGAAGACTTCACATAAGAGATAACTTGTATGTGGGTCTTGCAGAAGGTTTTGTCACTGAGCCAGCCAAAGAGAACAGGGAGAGGGATATGCAGAGATGAAAACATTTCTTGCCAGAAGAAAAATAAAACAATCCAATCAATTTCACTTGTGCAGAAATCAGTTCTTAGAAACTACTTACAAACTCCAGCAGAGCAGAAGGTTTCTCATCCATTCCCAGCAAGTCTGTAATCCCACATGGGGCTCTCCTCATTCATTTGCCGGGACTATGAATATGGGGCAGCAGTGGCGAAGTCATTCAGTGATGACTTTAACCCCTCAGCCCTCCTTCTTTTAGTCATAACACCTTCCTCCCATTTTGCTGCTCCTATGTTTGGAGTTCTGGTAAGCAGGGTGCTTGTAGCTTTAAAAATGCAAAATGGTTGCCAAAAAGAACAGTTTTGCCATGTAGCAAATGTTCATACTCTGCAATGCTAATTTCTGTCCTTTCCTATAGTTATACAGGTTACTATGTGCAATGAATTAAACATTAATGAAAATTATTCGATGATGCTATTAGGGAATATATTGAGAAAATAGATGTTTTAGTACAGGTGCTGCCATTCTAAGGAGGTTACTTCTTTTTCCCCCAAGAATTGAAAAGCCACAGAAATGAAAGCATTTGGAAAATGCAACTATTGAAAAACTTAGCATGAGTAATTTTCTGTTTCTTAATTTGGGTACCAGTTACATGGACATGTGCCGCTTGAAAAAATTTACCAGTTCTACACATATGACAGGTATACTTTCATTTATGTATATTATATATTAATAAAAACTTTAAGAAACTTTAGCATAAGCAATGAACTTAATACATTCAAAATGCAGAAACAGAATCATAAGTTTCAATTTCAAATCTAAAATAAAACACCAGATAAATAGGAGAAAACCCTTCCCCACATAGAAATGGATTTTTTTCATCTCTTAAAGAAATTCATTCAAACGAAATAGGTATCCTGGCTATGCGATATTCAGGGGAAATTCCCCCAAATATATACTTACTAATGAATTATGAGATGATATTTTTCAAAAAATTTTACTTGAGCTCTATGCATTGCTGCTTTTGTTTCCACCTTTGTGTTTCTTTCTGTGTAACTGAACAGCCCTAGAGGCTGACAGATAGTTTATGTGGCATTTAAGAACAGAGAAGGAGGCTCCATCAGGCAAGAGTGGCAATGAGCTGAGTGACTTTATGGAACACTATAGGTGGGAAAATTACCTTGATGCTTTCTACTTGTGCTGATTTTTTTCCTTCTGCTGACACTTCTGATGCTCTGAAAGTTGCTTTGCTCACATCCTCTGCTACTGGTGTCAAAGCACACTCTCAATCTTCACATGCCAAAAAAGGAGGAAAACCTTATTTCAATGCCCAAAAGACTTAGCTCCTGTCAAAGATATTCATTTAACACTCACAGTTGGTCTATGGCAACTTGAAGACGTTGTCTTAAAAAGTAGGGCTGATTGGGGGGGTAAAGAAGAAAAGGCCTGACTTTCTAGGGAAATCTCATGTTTTCCACATCCTGAAGGCATTTAATAAAAAGAGGCTCCATACTCCTAAATGAAGGAGGCAATTTCAACCATTATTTACAAGATCTATGCTTCTACTGAAAAGGGGTGGTTCGCCAACATAGCAAGTTCATTTCGCTTGGCTAAGAAAGGAAATATTCTAAAAACAATTAAGTTTATTATTTGCAAAGCTTTCTCCTATAAAAATCACTGCCACTTAATCTTATTTCTTTTTTAGTTTTGGCCAGTTATAGCTTATAATTTCATGATAAGAAAAATCACCACCACCATTAATGACAAATTTTAATTTTCCTAATGTTTCAAGGACTCTAAATAGCTTACCAAAAATATGGTCATTCCAAAATACATGTGGCACTTAATTCTAATCTACATGAAATAAGGACATAAAAGTCCAAGTCATTTATAAAAGGTGATCAAATGTTTTAATAGAGATTTGCTATCTGGCTGAATGGCAGACAGAGGACAAGCCATTCTCCTATTTACTCTGGCCACATATACCTTTACATTGCATGTTCATCTCCCATCCCCACCCCAATATTCTTTTCCAATGGTCTTGTTTGTATCACCCTGAAATCTATCCCAGAACATAGTAAAGTACACAAACTTAGTTCATTGAGCCCCTTTTCTTTCCTTAGGTTATTTTTAAAAACTGTGTATTTTACACAATAAATCCTAATTCAGCCAATAACAGTTCATTCAAACAGCATCTGAATTTTAAAATTGGCTCCTTTTCAGACAATTAGTTGGGGTGCCAATTTCCCAGTCAAATAAAATCATTTTTCCATTAACATTTTTGGTTATATAATCTGCTATACAAATATAATACTATTAAAACTCAATGTGCAAATTAAGTCCCTAGAATATCTCAGTTGCCAATTTGGTCAGATAATTCCAAGCATACATTTTGCTGTCATTTAAATTGGAGATTTTTTTGCTGGCTGATTACTTTCTCAGGGTGAGAATGTGGCTGAAGAGCCCAGTGCATGTCTCAGATTTTCCACACTTTGTACACATGGAAACTGTCTTTGGGCTGGGACTCTCTCCTCTGTCTGTAGAGCATATTGTACTTACAGCCCAGCCTTTCCTCCTTCTAGGCTGCCAGACACATTTGCCCAAAATGAGTCACTCAGTCTTTGATTTTTTGCATGTAAGTTTGGCCTGTCTGATGTTGTTTGCACAGCCATGCCACATTGTTAGAAGTTGTGATTCAATGTGTCCTTGGAGCTTTTCTTTTGCCAGCCCTGCCTACTCTTACTGCCCCCATTTCAGCTTGCTGTTGAGCAGCTGACTCAGGGCTTAAAGTGAACCATCCCCCATGTTTGCCCAGTTCCCATGCTTGCTGCTGTGCTGATCCTCACTTCACAGTTATAGGCCCAATTGGGGGCACACTTTTAGTAATCTTGCTTTCCCATTTATGTCACATATGTCTTGCAGGTGATGCGGGAAGCTGCCTGCGACATCTGTGACAGATCCAGACCTCCCAACCATATGGGAGGTTGGACAGTACCAAACATTTGATTGGATCCAGAGTTTGGTGCCACATTTATTGCCAACCTTCCAAAAGGCACACGGGCCATCTTGAGTCAGTTTCTATTTCTTTGTTCCCAGAGCTACAATTCAGAGTAGTTTGATTTTCAACAACATCAGTAATATATAGCACCATCACCTACAGATTACTGGTTCTACCATTCTTCAGCTCCATCCCTGGACAAATTACTTAACAGCTTTACAGCTCAGTTCCCTAATTCATAAACTTGTGATAATAATCATTTCTGTTTCACAGAGATAATATAAAAGATAAAATGAAAAATTGATATATGTAAATTGTTTAATATACACAAATGCTCAATAAATGTTAGCTATTGAAGTACACATGATAAACCATGTTCTTTAGGCATTAGTATAACATATGTAGCTTGCAAAAAGTATGTGTTATATTTACTTCATCAGCTTTCATTTTTTTCCTTGATTTATTGTAATTTTTATTAAACCTGTCTTCACCATCTTAAGAACATGTCTCTAAAAGTTGCATCAGTCCCTGGACTGACTAAATTATTCCAGTCCATTTCATATTTCCTTCCCAAATACCACTAAGGTTCCACGCTCTTTATGGAGGACAAAAAGAATTCTCTATTGAGTGTCCCAATTCGGCAAAAGTTCTTAAAGTCACTTGTATTCTCTTGGAATTCCAATTGTGTGTCCATCATTCTGCTGCTCAGTTCTGAAAATTGGAATCTAAGACTGATTATCTAGACCCTCCTTCAGTTCCATGTGCTTGACCTCTGAGTCTAGTTAAGCTATTTTCTCTAGTTTTGTTTCCCAGCCTGACTTGTCACTGTCATAGCATCTAACTTCACAATATCCTCAAATAAACAGAAATGAAAAGGTTCTTAACAGGCATCTTGTCTTCCACAGAAGGAATCATTTTCTGCCTGTTGAATAGTCTGCTGAAAGACTTTGGTAAAGGAGACCTCCTTTCTGATGTTATTAAATCACTGCCATTGATACTGTGGAAAATTTGCCTACTTGGCAGTCAAATATATCATGTAGCTTATTATGAATACATAGAGTACATTTTAGCATGCCTGACCTTGCAAAATGTTGAGAACAACTATAATATCATCCTCAAATTTTACCCTTTCCAACTGAAACATCTTCAGTTCTATTATTCTTCATGAATTCTATCCCTTTCCCCATTTGAGTGGCCTATTTCATTTAGTTCTTAAACATAAATAAACTATACTTTCTTTGTAGAAAGTGAACTTTTTCTTTAAAAACCATAGTAAAGCAACAAGGAATAAAGGAATTTGGGGTTTTCCTTCTTTTTTGTCATAACATATGTTTTCTTAAAGGCAGTGGATTTAATCCTCTTCTTGTCCTAAATTTTGCTCTCCAGGGCCTATTTGCCCTGATTACTTTTCTGTGAAGATTAAGATTTGGGGCACAAGTTTTAGCATTGCTGTCACAAATGTGTTACTCAATGGAACTTATCTTTGGTTATAAACTCTTTATCTTACCTGTGTTTATATGCTTTTTGGGTGTGGATAATACACAGAGTTGCACACTGGTAACATCCTATGACTCTTGCCTTTCTCACTATAATTATTTTAAGTTATAAATCATAATTCCTTTTCCTTTTCATTTTTTTAGACTTCCATCATTTTTTAACTATATTCATTTTTAGCATTCCTGGACATGGAATTATACTTATATTTCTCTGAACTCTTTGAACACCACTGACTGGAATTTTAAGGTGATCGTATTTGGCTATGCATTCATGTGAATATTTAGAATTCTGATATAGAAATGTGATTTTCTTTCAAGGTTGACACGATCCCTACTTCATGTACAACTTTTTATACAAAACAGTAGAATTTATCACATTGATTCCTCCCCCTTATGAGACTACGGGAGTAAAAACACATCAAATGAATTTTAGATTACTTTTATATAACAAACAATGCTGTTCTTCATCATTGACTCTGCCACTGGGCCAGTCCTATTGTTGATAATAGGAAAGTTTAAGGTACACCTTCCTTTTTGCTGGGCTGTGGGTTCACACACACATATACAAATACACTTTCTCAATAATAGTATTTATTATTAATAATATTATCAATTTATTTAGCATTTCATGTTTGTTAATAAATCATGTAAAATATAATGTTTTAGGTTATTTATAAATAAACCATGTAAAATATGGTTGATTATGATATACGTATATATTTATATACATATACATGATTTGTGTGTGTGTATATATATGTGATTATATATGTATGTATGTTTATAAAAAATATTCCTTCTTCTGTGTCCTAATCCTTTCTTTCCTCTGTTGTTTCTTCCTTAGAATTACTTGCACTTTCTTGAAACAGTTTCATATTTTCACTAGACCATATGACTGGTTCATGCTTGCTTCCATGACTCCATTATCTTATATATGTTGTAGTTATTAAACTGAGTAGTATCCAGTTTATAAAATATTGATTGGAATTATTTATCTTTTTCAAATATTATTTTAATTTTTTTTAATCAGATCAGTGAGTCTATTGTAAATATACACTTCCTGAAGTTTTTTTTTAATCTTTTTTTAAAGATTTCATTTATTCATTTGACACAAAGAGAGAGAGAGAGAGAACACACAAGCAAGAGGAGTGACAGGCAGGGAGACGGGGAGAAGCAGGCTTCCCGCTGAACATGTGGGACTCGATCCCAGGACTCTGGGACCATGTCCCGAGCCAAAGGCAGACACCCAACAACTGAGCCACCCAGGTGCCCCTATACTTCCTAATGTTCTAAGAAGAACTCTATCTCCAGTCAGGTGGCAATTTGTCTGAATTAATCAGCTATGTGTCACAAAATAGTAATTATAGGTTTTTCTGTCTTGAGAATAAATTCTCCTTACCTATTCAAAATAATGGCCTTACATTGAAAGAAGACATGAAAATATCATCTGTGTCCACAAAGCCTTCAGTTTTTTCCCAGGAAAATGAATATTACGTGATTGTTCTACAAAACTTATGCCATTATTTAACAAATCTCCATTGAGTGCCTTCTCTATGACAGTCATTCTCCTGACTAGACAGGCAGGTAAATCTGACCTAATGGAAAGGGGTTAGTCACCTGATCACTGGCTATAATGACATATTGTGGATAATTCATAGTTGTAGTAGAACAAGACTTCAGGTCCAAAGCCAAAGCCTACTCAGGTCAGATCCCTTCAACTCCTGCCGGTGGCCTCTGATTTAACTCATCCTCCAGAACTTTCTCAGGAATATGCTGAAACTACTGTTGTTATATATGATCAGAAAAATTTATTTCAACTCTCTAACTGTGCTTAGAAAAACTCAGTTAACTCCTTAAAGAACAGGATGGATCCTTACTCTGATAAGATAGATGCATTGGCTGTTGTGGTCTTGCATGAAGGGAACACGAGAGTCAACCAATTAACATCTCCTACTAGAAGATTGCTATCTGTCTTCTGCTTTCAGGCATTCTTCATATCTATAAATTTTCATAGCCTTGTTGTTAAAGAAATCACCAAAGGCAAGGGAAGCAAGGGCAAAAATGAACTTTTGGGATTTTATCAAGATCAAAGCTTTTGCACAGCAAAGGAAACAGTGAACAAAACCAAAAGACACCTGACAGAATGGGAGAAGATATTTGCAAATGACATATCAGATAAAGGGCTAGTGTCCAAAATCTATAAAGAACTTAGCAAACTCAACACCCAAAGAACAAATAATCCAATCAAGAAATGGGCAGAGGACATGAACAGACATTTCTGCAAAGAAGACATCCAGATGGCCAACAGACACATGAAAAAGTGCTCCATATCACTCGGCATCAGGGAAATACAAATCAAAACCACCATGAGATATCACCTCACACCAGTCAGAATGGCTAAAATTAACAAGTCAGGAAATGACAGATGCTGGCGAGGATGCAGAGAAAGGGGAACCCTCCTACACTGTTGGTGGGAATGCAAGCTGGTGCAACCACTCTGGAAAACAGCATGGAGGTTCCTCAAAATGTTGAAAATAGAACTACCCTATGACCCTGCAATTGCACTGCTGGGTATTTACCCTAAAGATACAAACATAGTGATCCAAAGGGGCACATGCACCCGAATGTTTATAGCAGCAATGTCTACAATAGCCAAACTATGGAAAGAACCTAGATGTCCATCTACAGACGAATGGATAAAGAAGAAGTGGTATATATACACAATGGAATACTATGCAGCCATCAAAAGAAAGGAAATCTTGCCATTTGCGACGACGTGGATGGAACTAGAGGGTATCATGCTTAGCGAAATAAGTCAATCGGAGAAAGACAACTATCATATGATCTCCCTGATATGAGGGAGAGGAGATGCAACATGGGGGGTCGAGGGGGTAGGAGAAGAGTAAATGAAACAAGATGGGATTGGGAGGGAGACAAACCATAAGTGACTCTTAATCTCACAAAACAAACTGAGGGTTGATGGGGGGAGGGGGTTGGGAGAGGCGGTGGGGTTATGGATATCGGGGAGGGTATGTGCTATGGTGAGTGTTGTGAAGTGTGTAAACCTGGCGATTCGCAGACCTGTACCCCTGGGGATAAAAATATATGTTTATAAAGCTGTAAAAAAAAAAAAAAAAAGAAAGAAAGGATGAATCCCCAAGTTTTGTAGCAACATGGACGGGACTGGAAGAGATTATGCTGAGTGAAATAAGTCAAGCAGAGAGAGTCAATTATGATATGGTTTCACTTATTTGTGGAGCATAACAAATAGCATGGAGGACAAGGGGAGATGGAGAGGAGAAGGGAGTTGAGGGAAATTGGAAGGGGAGGTGAACCATGAGAGACTATGGACTCTGAAAACGATCTGAGAATTTTGAAGGGGTGGGGGGTGGGAGGTTGGGGGCACCAGGTGGTGGGTATTGTAGAGGGCACGGATTGCATGGAGCACTGGGTGTGGTGCAAAAATAATGAATACTGTTATGCTGAAAAAAATAAAAAAATTAAAAAAAAAAAAAGAAATCAGATATTCCTAATTGTCTATTGGTATCTTGCGATCAATGACCATCACCACTATTATAGCCACACAAATCTTTCAGAAGTCAGCATATTTTTAACTTAGTCATATTAAGTCAGCATTCCATCAACACAGCTCTACCTATAGGCAGTTTTGCTCACCAGCTCTACCTGTAGGCAGGTTTGCTCACCAGCTCTGGGACAAATATATCTTGTTCACAGTTCTGGTTTTTCTTATATTGTTGGCTTCCACAGACATTATTGACACAATGACAACAGTCACAGTGATTAAGGCTGCATGATAGTGGCTACCCCAAAAATGCTCTAGTTGCCACTAGAGCTACTCAAAGCTAGAATCCTAAGATCTTAGGCATCAACATGTCTTTTTGAGTATTTTTAAAAATTCTTCTCAAAGAAATGTCCCCCAAAGCAAGAAGATAACACCATTCTACAGTAATTTTGGATCACTAAAATGAACATAGAGCAAGGATGACACTGATTTCTAATAACAAACATCAAAGATCCACACAGAACATAGGTCAATACTTACTTACACATTAGCTAAGCATAATCAACATTCCAAAGCTATAGTATTCCACAAAATTTCCTGTCCCCAGTGTGCATGTAGCCCTTCCTCTATGAACTCATCCTACTCAAGCATAATAATGTATAATAATTGCAAATCCTCACATAAAACCCCAATTTTCAAGATGGCATCCTGGCCATTTATTATTACTGATTTCTAATATGCCTCGAACTCACTCTTACTGCTTCTGAGTGCTTGTACTTTTTCTTCAAAAACTAACCAAAAAAGTACCACTTTTATGATGGTATCTTAGTCCCTGCTAATATTTACACCTTCTTACCGTTCCTAAAACTTGTCGGTATACATTTTTCTACTTTCTTTTTTAAGTAAACTTTTTACGGAAGTAAAATATCTGTCTTAGATCTGGCTGCCATAACAAAATATCATAGACTGGGTGGTAGCTGAAACAACAAAAATTTATTTTCCTATCATTCTGGAGACTGGAAGTCTGAGATAAAGGTGCCAATATAACCGGGTTCTAAAAAATGCTCCCTTTCTGGTTTGCAAATGACCACCTTCTCTCTGAGTCTTCTAATAGCAGAAAAAGAGAGAGCACTCTCTCTGAGGGCCCAACACTTATGACCTCAATTAAACCTAATTATTTCTCAAATGCCCTACCCCCAAATGCAATCACATTGAGGGTTAGGCCTTCAACATATGAATTTAGGGTGACACAATTCAATCTATAGCAAGCAGACACACAGGAAAGTGCAATCATAAGAATTCATCTTGATTAACTGTTTTAAAGTGAACATACCCATATATCCATAGATTAATAAATAAAAATTGCCTGGAGGACTGAAGTTACCCTTATCCTACTTTCTCATTATTCTCTGCAAATGGAACTATTATTCCAACTTCTATTACCATAGATAGTTTTTGAACTTCACATAAATGGAATTACTCATATTCTTTGTGCCTAAGCTTCTTTTGTTCAATATTACTTTTGTGAAGTTTATCCATATTTTTGCATGGGGCAGTAGTGTGCTCATTTTTAGTATTGTACAGTATCATATTGTTTGAATATATAACAATTTATTTAACTATTCTACTACAGATAGACATTTGGGGTGTTTCCAGTTAACAGTATTCAAATAATGTATTTTTGTGAATGATCTTTTACATGTCTTTGATACACATAATAATGCACTGTGGAAGTGTTTATATATTTAGGAGTAGAGGTGTTGGATCTAGTAGTCAAGTATTTGAAAACTTTTTTTTAGAATTTTTTATTTTTTCAGCGTAACAGTATTCATTATTTTTGCACCACACCCAGTGCTCCATCCGTGCCCTCTCCAATACCCACCACCTGGATCCCCCAACCTCCCACCCCCCGCCCCTTCAAAACCCTCAGATTGTTTTTCAGAGTCCATAGTCTCTCATGGTTCAAGTATGTGAAAACTTAATTCACAATTCAATACTCACAATAGTATAAGCTTTGTAAATACCTTTGCTAGATTAAGAAAATGTTTTTCTGGGCACCTGGGTGGCTCAGTGGGTTAAGCCGCTGCCTTCGGCTCAGGTCATGATCTCAGGGTCCTGGGATCGAGTCCCGCATCGGGCTCTCTGCTCAGCGAGAAGCCTGCTTCCCTCTCTCTCTCTCTCTGCCTGCCTCTCCGTCTGCTTGTGATCTCTCTCTGTCAAATAAATAAATAAAATCTTTAAAAAAAAAAAAAAAGAAAATGTTTTTCTGGTCCTAGATTGCTAAGAGTTTTTATCACAAATCAGTGTGGAATTTTATCAAAAGTTTTTCTCCATCTTTTCAAATGGTCATATGATTTTCCTCTTTTATTTGGTTAATGGAGTAATATATACTGATTGAGTTTTGAATATTGAACAAACTTAGATTCTTGAAATAAATCTAACTTTTTGTTGCATAATAAATCTTTCATGTGCTGTTGGACTTTATATGCTGACATTGAGTTTATGATTTTTTTTCTCTATTTTCATAAAAGATTGGTTTGTAATTTTCCTTTCTTGTAAAGTCCTTGTCAGGTTTAATATAAAGTTTATGCTAGTCTCACAAAATACGTATTTATGAGATGGAAAATATTTCTTTTTTTTTTATTCCCTGGGAAAGTTTGGGTAAAATTGTTATTGTGTTTTCCTTTAAGGTTAGAATTATCTGGGCGCCTGGGTGGCTCAGTGGGTTAAGCCGCTGCCTTCGGCTCAGGTCATGATCTCAGGGTCCTGGGATCGAGTCCCGCATCGGGCTCTCTGCTCAGCGAGAAGCCTGCTTCCCTCTCTCTCTCTCTCTGCCTGCCTCTCCGTCTGCTTGTGATCTCTCTCTGTCAAATAAATAAATAAAATCTTTAAAAAAAAAAAAAAAGAAAGAAAATGTTTTTCTGGTCCTAGATTGCTAAGAGTTTTTATCACAAATCAGTGTGGAATTTTATCAAAAGTTTTTCTCCATCTTTTCAAATGGTCATATGATTTTCCTCTTTTATTTGGTTAATGGAGTAATATATACTGATTGAGTTTTGAATATTGAACAAACTTAGATTCTTGAAATAAATCTAACTTTTTGTTGCATAATAAAACTTTCATGTGCTGTTGGACTTTATATGCTGACATTGAGTTTATGATTTTTTTTCTCTATTTTCATAAAAGATTGGTTTGTAATTTTCCTTTCTTGTAAAGTCCTTGTCAGGTTTAATATAAAGTTTATGCTAGTCTCACAAAATACGTATTTATGAGATGGAAAATATTTCTTTTTTTTTTATTCCCTGGGAAAGTTTGGGTAAAATTGTTATTGTGTTTTCCTTTAAGGTTAGAATTATCTGGGCGCCTGGGTGGCTCAGTGGGTTAAGCCGCTGCCTTCGGCTCAGGTCATGATCTCAGGGTCCTGGGATCGAGTCCCACATCGGGCTCTCTGCTCAGCAGGGAGCCTGCTTCCCTCTCTCTCTCTGCCTACCTCTCTGTCTACTTGTGATCTCTGTCAAATAAATAAATAAAATCTTAAAAAAAAAAAAGAATTATCTACCTGGAGGTTTTTGATTTTTGTTGGTTTGTTATTAAGATTTTATTTATTTATTTGAGAGAGAGAAAGAGAGAGAGATCATGAGCAGGGGGAAAGGGGAAAGGGAGAAGCAGACTCCCCACTGAGAAGGGAGCCCAATGCAGGACTCGAGCCTAGGACCCCAGGAACTTGACCTGAGCCAAAGGCAGAACTTTAACTAAGCCACAGAGGCACTCCTACCTTGAGTTTTCTTTATGCGAAGGTTAAAAAGTATAATTTCTTTAATAGATACAATACCATCCATGTTTACATTACTTTTTGTATCCAGCTTGACAACTTGTAGTTTTCCAGGAATTTGAATTTTATATACATTTTCAAATATATTGACATTGTTTATATTAGGATTGATAACTGTTCACATTATTTCAGGATCTCTGGTGTTGTGCCTTTTTAAAAATCCCTGTTATTGGTACATTGTACCAATGTATGTACAATACATTGTATTGTATATCTTGGAAGATATAAGTCCTATTACTCTTTCCAAAGGACCATCTCCTCTCTGTGCTAACTTTTCAATTATGATTTTGTTTCTTAGTTATTATTTTCTGTTCATATTGTCAATATTTTATTATAACTTTCTTTGAATTTCGTTTTTATTTTCCTAGTCTATTGAAATAGACTTTTTTACTGTGTTATGTTAGTCACAATACATCATTAATTTTTGATGTAGTGTTCCAAGATTCATTGTTTATGTATAACACCCAGTGGTCCATGAAGTATGGGCCCTCCTTTGAGCTCCCCCATCCCTCCCCCCTCCTCTCCTCTAAAACCCTCAGTTTGTTTCTCAGAGTCCACAGTTTCTCGTGGTTCATCTCTCCCTCTGATTCCCCCCCTTCACTTTTTCTTTCCTTCTCCTAATGTCTTCAATGCTATTCCTTATGCTCCACAAGTAAGTGAAACCGTATGATAATTGACTTCTCTGCTTGACTTATTTCACTCAGCATAATCTCCTCCAGTCCCATCCATGTTGATGCTAATAGTGGGTAGTCATCCTTTCTGATAGCTGAGTAATATTCCATTGTATATATGGACCACATCTTCTTTATTCATTCATCTGTTGAAGGACATCTCAACTCTTTCCACAATTTGGCTATTGTGGACATTGCTCCTATGAACATTGGGTACATATGGCCCTTGTTTTCACTACATCTGTATCTTCAGGGTATACCCAGTAGTGCAATTGCCAGGTCATAAGTTAGCTCTATGCACCGTTAGATCCCAGGACCCCGGGATCATGACTGAGCCAAAAGCGGAGGCTTTAACCCACTGAGCCACCCAGACACCCCTCTTGTATATAATTTATTAATAGGATTTGGTTTTTTATCTAGTCTGAATATCCCTGCCTTTTAACTGTTTAGCCATATACATTTAATATGATAATCAATATGGTTGCAATTAAGCTAATATCTTCCTTTTTACTTTTTATTTGTTCCATATGTTTTTATTTTCTTCATTCCTTTGACTTTTTATATCATGTTTTTATATCATTTTATCTACTGGTGAGTTTTTAGCTACACATTATTTAAGTTGTTGCTTTAAGGTTGAAATTTGCATCCTTCAAAATACTCTTTTCAGTAGTATTAAACAGCTTCTTGAATAATATAAGAATCTCACAAGAGTATACTTCCCTTTCTACTTTTCTTTCATTTGTTTATTATTTTCATATGTTATTTACATATGTTATAAACCCAATACATTGTCATTATTTTTTCTTTTGAAAATTTAATAATCTTTTTAAACAATTTAAATAAGAAAACTTTTACAGTATTTATGTATGTATTGTTCCCAGTGTTCTTCATTGTTTTGCAAAGATTAAGGTTTCCATCTGTTTATCATTTTAGTTCTGCCTGAACTTCCTTTTACATGTCTCATACTGCAGGTTTGCTGGTGATACAGTCTCTCTGGTTTTATTTGTTTAAAATTTTTTTTCTTTCACTTTTGAAAGATGCTTTCACTAGGTATAAAACTTATAGGTATTACAAGTTGATAGGGTTTTTTTTTTTCTTTACATTTAACAAGTATCTTTCTATTCTTCTGTTTTCTATAATTTCTGATGAAAGTTTATAATAATTCTTACCTTTACTCTTCTGTGGTTTTCCTCTGGTTGCTTATCACTTGTTTTTTATTACGATGTTCATGATGTGGTTTTTATTAAGTTTATCCTGCTTGGGTTTGACTATGAGTATTTATATCTTTTTAAATCAAATTTGAAATATTTTCAGTGATTAACTTTTCAAATATTTTTCAGTTCATTCTGTCTAGGAATCCAATTGCATTTATGTTAAAACTACTCAATAATGTCACATAAGTACTGACTACCCATTTGTTTTGTTTTGTCTTATTTTTGTGCTTTATTTTGTCTACATTCCACTGCTATGTCATCAAATCACTGATTTTTTTTCCCTGCAATGTATAATCTCCTTCTAGTACCACCCTTTGAAAATATTGTTTTAGATTTTGAATTTTTTTCTTTCTAGTCATTCTGTTTTGTTTTCATATTTTCCACATCTCTTATTGTTCTGTATCTAGCAAAATTTTATTAGATGACATATATCATAAACTTCATATAATCAAATGCTGGAATTTGTTTTATTTCCTTTTAATATTTGGGGCATTGTTCTATGAAGCAGCTCACTCACTTGTGACCCGGTTTGATTATTTTGAAGCTTTACTTATTATTTTTTGGAATGGACCTAGTTCCATCTGATTTCAATAATGCCAGTCTGTGCCAGCTGATGGGAAATTGAACAGTTAATTAAACTGTATGAACTCTGGAGGAGGAGTCAAGATGGCGGAGAAGTAGCAGGCTGAGACTACTTCAGGTAGCAGGACATCAGCTAGATAGCTTACCTAAAGATGGCAAACACCTACAAATCCAACGGGAGATTGAAGAGAAGAAGAACAGCAATTCTAGAAACAGAAAATCAACCACTATCTGAAAGGTAGGACTGGCGGAGAAGTGAATCCAAAGCGACGGGAAGATAGACCGCGGGGGGAGGGGCCGGCTCCCAGCAAGCGGCGGAGCAATGGAGCACAAAATCGGGACTTTTAAAAGTCTGTTCCGCTGAAGGACATCGCTCCAGAGGCTTAACCGGGGTAAAGCCCACGCAGGGTCAGCGTGGCTTCAGGTCCCGCAGGGTTACAGAAGGATCGGGGTGCCTGAGTGTCGCAGAGCTCACAGGTATTAGAACAGGGAAGCCGGCTACAGAGACAGAGCCGAGGAGTGACTCTCAGCTCGGGGTTACCTTGAACCGGTCGCAGGCTCGGTCAGCTCGGAGCGCGGCCGGAGGCCAGGGTGGCGGGAGTCATTGGGCACTGTTCTCTGGGGGCGCACTGAGGGGTGGGGCCCCGGGCTCTCGGCTCCTCCAGGCCAGAGACTGGGAGGCCACCATCTTCATTCCCGCTCTCCAGAACTCTACGGAAAGCGCTCAGGGAACAAAAGCTCCCGAAAGCAAACCCCAGCGGATTACTCAGCCCGGCCCCGAGTAAGGGTGGTGCAACTCCACCTGGGGCAAAGATGCTTGAGAATCACTACAACAGGCCCCTCCCCCAGAAGATCAGCAAGAAACCCAGCCAGGACCAAGTTCACCCTCCAAGGAGTGTAGTTTCAATACCAAGGAGAGCAGCGGAATTCCAGAGGAGGAGAAAGCAAAGCACGGAACTCATGGCTTTCTCCCCATGATTCTTTAGCCTTGCAGTTAATTTAATTTTTTTTTTTCTTTTTCAATTTTTTTTCTTCTTCTGCTAAATTTTTTTAACTTTTACCCTTTCCTTTTTTAACATTTTTTAACTAGTTTATCTAACATATATATATATTTTTTTTCCTTTTTATACTTTTTCTTTATTGGTTTTCTTTTTTTAATTTTTTTTTCTTTCTTTCTGAACCTCTTTTTATCCCCTTTCTCCCCCCCTCACGATTTGGGATCTCTTCTGATTTGGCTAAAGCATATTTTCCCGGGGTTGTTGCCAAGCTTTTAGTATTTTACATGCTCCTTCATATACTCTTATCTGGACAAAATGACAAGGCAGAAAAATTCACCACAAAAAAAAGAACAAGAGGCAGTACCAAAGGCTAGGGACCTAATCAATAAGACATTGGTAATATGTCAGATCCAGAGTTGAGAATGACAATTCTCAAGGTTCTAGCCGGGCTCGAAAAAGGCATGGAAGATATGAGGAGAAACCCTCTCGGAGATATAAAGCCCTTTCTGGAGAAATAAAAGAACAAAATCTAACCAAGTTGAAATAAAAAAAGCTCTTAATGAGGGTGCAATCAAAAATGGAGGCTCTGACTGCTAGGATAAATGAGGCAGAAGAAACGAATAGCGATATAGAAGACCAAATGACAGAGAATAAAGAAGCTGAGCAAAAGAGGGACAAAGAGCTACTGGATCACGAGGGGAGAATTCGAGAGATAAGTGACACCATAGACGAAACAACATTAGAATAATTGGGATTCCAGAAGAAGACGGAAACAGAGAGGGGAGCAGAAGGTATATTGGAGAGAATTATTGGAGAGAATTCCCCAATATGGCAAAGGGAACAAGCATCAAATCCAGGAGGTGCAGAGAACCCCCCTCAGATCAATAAGAATAGGTCCTAATAGTAAAATTGAACAAGTCTTAGTGACAAAGAGAAGATCCTGAAAGCAGCCGGGAAAAGAAGTCTGAAAGTACAATGGTAAAATATTAGATGGCAGCAGACTTATCCACAGAGACCTGGAAGGCCAAGAAAGAGGCTGGCATGATATATTCAGAGTACTAAACGAGAAAAACATGCAGCCAAGAATACTATATCCAGCTAGGCTATCATTGAAAATAGAAGGAGAGATTAAAAGCTTCCAGGACAAACAAAAACTGAAAGATTTGCAAATACCAAACCAGCTCTACAGGAAATATTGAAAGGGAGTCCTCTAAGCAAAGAGAGACCCTAAAGTAGTAGATCAGAAAGAACGAGACAATATACAATAACAGTCACCTTACAGGCAATACAATGGCACTAAATTCATATCTCTCAATACTTACCCTGAATGTTATGGGCTAAATGCCCCAATCAAAAGACACAGGGTATCGAATGGATAAAAAAAACAAAACCCATCTATATGTTGCCTACAAGAAACTCATCTTAAACCTGAAGACACCTCCAGATTTAAAGTGAGGGGGTGGAAAAGAATTTACCATGCTAATGGACATCAGAAGAAAGCAGGAGTGGCAATCCTTATATCAAATCACATTAGATTTTTAAGCCAAAGACTATAATAAGAGATGAGGAAGGACACTATATCATACTCAAAGGAACTATCCAACAAGAACATCTAACAATTTTTAATATCTATGCCCCTAACGTGGGAGCAGCCAACTATATAAACCAATTAATAACAAAATCAAAGAAACACATCGACAATAATACAATAATAGTAGGGGACTTTAACACTCCCCTCACTGAAATGGACAGATCATCCAAGCAAAAGGTCAACAAGGAAATAAAGGCCTTAAATGACACACTGGACCAGATGGACATCACAGATATATTCAGAACTTTTCATCCAAAAGCAACAGAATACACGTTCTTCTCTAGTGCACATGGAACATTCTCCAGAATAGATCACATTCTTGGTTCTAAATCAGGTCTCAACCATTATCAAAATTTTGGGATCATTCCCTGCATATTTTCAGACCACAATGCTCTGAAGCTAGGACTCAATCACAAGAGGAAATTTGGAAAAGAACCCAAATACATGGAGACTAAACAGCATCCTTCTAAAGAATGAATGGGTCAACCAGGAAATTAAAGAAGAATTGAAAAAATTCATGGAAACAAATGATAATGAAAACACAACGGTTCAAAATCTGTGGGACACAACAAAGGCAGTCCTGAGAGGAAAATATATAGCAATACAAGCCTTTCTCAGAAACAAGAAAGGTCTCAGGTACACAACCTAACCCTACACCTAAAGGAGCTGGAGAAAGAACAAGAAAGAAACCCTAAACCCAGCAGGAGAAGAGAATCCATAAAGATCAGAGCAGAAATCAATGAAATAGAAACCAAAAAAACAATAGAACAAATCAACGAAACTAGGAGCTGGTTCTTTGAAAGAATTAATAAGATTGATAAACCCCTGGCCAGACTTATCAAAAAGAAAAGAGAGAGGACCCAAATAAATAAAATCATGAATGAAAGAGGAGAGATCACAACAAACACCAAAGAAATACAGACAATTATAAGAACATACTATGAGCAACTCTATGCCAACAAATTTGACAATCTGGAAGAAATGGATGCATTCCTAGAGACATATAAACTACCACAACTGAACCAGGAAGAAATAGAAAGCCTCAACAGACCCATAAGCAGTAAGGAGATTGAAACAGTCATCAAAATCTCCAAACAAACAAAAGCCCAGGGCCAGACGGCTTCCCGGGGGAATTCTACCAAAAATTTAAAGAAGAACTAATTCCTATTCTCCTGAAACTGTTCCAAAAATAGAAATGGAAGGAAAACTCCCAACTCATTTTATGAGGCCAGCATCACCTTGACCCCAAAACCAGACAAGGATCCCATCAAAAAAGAGAACTACAGACCAATATCCTTGATGAACACAGATGCAAAAATTCTCGCCAAAATACTAGCCAATAGGATTCAACAGTACATTAAAAGGATTATTCACCACGACCAAGTGGGATTTATTCCAGGGCTGCAAGGCTGGTTCAACATCCGCAAATCAATCAATGTGATACAACACATTAATAAAAGAAAGAACAAGAACCATATGATACTCTCCATAGATGCTGAAAAAGCATTTGACAAAGTACAGCATCCCTTCCTGATCAAAACTCTTCAAAGTGTAGGGATAGACGGCACATACCTCAATATTATCAAAGCCATCTATGAAAAACTCACCACAAATATCATTCTCAATGGAGAAAAACTGAAAGCTTTTCCTCTAAGGTCAGGAACACGGCAGGGATGTCCGTTATCACCACTGCTATTCAACATAGTACTAGAAGTCCTAGCCTCAGCAATCAGACAACAAAAGGAAATTAAAGGCATCCAAATCGGCAAAGAAGAAGTCAAACTATCACTCTTCACAGATGATATGATACTATATGTGGAAAACCCAAAAGACTCCACTCCAAAACTGCTAGAACTTGTACAGGAATTCAGTAAAGTGTCAGGATATAAAATCAATGCACAGAAATCAGTTGCATTTCTCTACACCAACAACAATACAGAAGAAAGAGAAATTAAGGAGTCCATCCCATTTACAATTGCACCCAAAACTATATACCTAGGAATAAACCTAACCAAAGAGACTAAGAATCTATACACAGAAAACTATAAAATACTCATGAAAGAAATTGAGGAAGACACAAAGAAATGGAAAAATGTTCCATGCTCCTGGATTGGAAGAATAAATATTGTGAAAATGTCTATGCTACCTAAAGCAATCTACACATTTAATGCAATTCCTATCAAAGTACCATCCTTTTTTTTCAAAGAAATGGAACAAATAATCCTAAAATTTATATGGAACCAGAAAAGACCTCGAATAGCCAAAGGAATATTGAAAAAGATAGCCAAAGTTGGTGGCATCACAATTCCGGACTTCAAGCTCTATTACAAAGCTGTCATCATCAAGACAGCATGGTACTGGCACAAAAACAGACACATAGATCAATGGAACAGAATAGAGAGCCCAGAAATGGACCCTCAACTCTATGGTCAACTCATCTTCGACAAAGCAGGAAAGAATGTCCAATGGAACAAAGACAGCCTCTTCAATAAATGGTGTTGGGAAAATTGGACAGCCACATGCAGAAAAATGAAATTGGATCATTTCCTTACACCACACACGAAAATAGACTCAAATGGATGAAGGATCTCAATGTGAGAAAGGAATCCATCAAAATCCTTGAGGAGAACACAGGCAACAACCTCTTCGACCTCAGCTGCAGCAACATCTTCCTAGGAACATCACCAAGGCAAGGGAAGCAAGGGCAAAAATAAACTATTGGGATTTCATCAAGATCAAAGCTTTGCACAGCAAAGGAAACAGTGAACAAAACCAAAAGGACACCTGACAGAATGGGAGAAGATATTTGCAAATGACATATCAGATAAAGGGCTAGTGTCCAAAATCTATAAAGAACTTAGCAAACTCAACACCCAAAGAACAAATAATCCAATCAAGAAATGGGCAGAGGACATGAACAGACATTTCTGCATAGAAGACCTCCAGATGGCCAACAGACACATGAAAAAGTGCTCCATATCACTCGGCATCAGGGAAATACAAATCAAAACCACCATGAGATATCACCTCACACCAGTCAGAATGGCTAAAATTAACAAGTCAAGAAATGACAGATGCTGGCGAGGATGCGGAGAAAGGGGAACCCTCCTACACTGTTGGTGGGAATGCAAGCTGGTGCAACCTCTCTGGAAACAGCATGGAGGTTCCTCAAAATGTTGAAAATAGAACTACCCTATGACCCAGCAATTGCACTACTGGGTATTTACCCTAAAGATACAAACATAGTGATCCGAAGGGGCACGTGCACCCGAATGTTTATAGCAGCAATGTCTACAATAGCCAAACTATGGAAAGAACCTAGATGTCCATCAACAGACGAATGGATAAAGAAGATGTGGTATATATACACAATGGAATACTATGCAGCCATCAAAGAAAGGAATCTTGCCATTTGCGACGACGTGGATGGAACTAGAGGGTATCATGCTTAGCGAAATAAGTCAATCGGAGAAAGACAACTATCATATGATCTCCCTGTATGAGGGAGAGGAGATGCAACATGTGGGGTTAAGGGGGTAGGAGAAGAATAAATGAAACAAGATGGGATTGGGAGGGAGACAAACCATAAGTGACTCTTATCTCACAAAAACAAACTGAGGGTTGATGGGGGGAGGGGGGGTTGGGAGGGGGGTGGGATTATGGACACTGGGGAGGGTATGTGCTATGGTGAGTGCTGTGAAGTATGTAAACCTGGTGATTCACAGACCTGTACCCCTGGGGATAAAAATATATGTTTATAAAAAATAAAATTAAAAGAAAAAAAATAACGAACTCTATGAACTCTGGAAATTTTTTGGCTTAAAGTTATCCATTAATTTCCCTTCCTTGGGATTTGTTTTTAGCCAGACTTATGTACTTTTAGCCTATGCATGTGTATATTTCTATTGGACTATACCAATTTCTGAAGTTACTACTTATCTTTGAACTGTCTGATACTCTGCCCTGCAAATTCTAGAAATCTTGATTTCCCCATTTTCTAATCACTGTCCCTTCACTCTGAGACACATAATAAATTCTGTTTTGTTTTTCCTCTCTTTTTTATGGACCAGAATTATCTTCCAATAGAAAGCTAGTGTAATTGATGAGCATACCTCATTTGTTTTCATCCTTCCAATGGCCACCTGTTCTGTACCTATTTTCCAATATCTGAAAATAGTTGTTTCATCTATTTTTTTTCTTGATTTCTAGGTGTTTAAGGCAGGATGGTAAATTCAGATTCTATCACTTTATCATGGCCGACACTGAAACCTACAAATATAAATGTAACATTAATATACTTATATAAACATAAAGATATAGAGAAAGAGATAGATAGATATGGAGAGAGAGAGGGAAAACTTCCAGTCCATTAGTCATCTCAGCTAGGTCTATAATCAATTTTTTTAAGATTTACTTATTTATTTGAGAGAGCGAGCATGTGCATGAGCAGGGAGAGGGATGGAGAGAGGGAGAGAGAGAAGCAGACTCCCACTGAATGCAGAGCTTGATGCAGCTCAATCTCATGAGCCTGAGATCATGATCTGAGCCAAAATCAAGAGTCTGATGCTTACCAATTGCCTGACCATCCAGGTGCCCCTGTCTACAAAACTATTAAAACCATTTATTGAGTTATTAACTTCAGTGATTTTATTTTATAGTTCTAGAATATCCAAGTGATTCTTATTTATTGATTCCATTTTGTGTGAAGTACTCCAGAGAATTTTTATTTTCTTAAAAGTGTTAGTCACAGATGTTTTCAAATCACATACCTTAAATTTTAGTATTTCATGATCTGTGGTCCTCTTTCTTTTATTGTTTCTCCCTGGATTTTCTTTTCTTTTCTATCTCCTAATGTATGGTATTTTTTCCCACTGAATTCCAGACATAGAATATAAAGATTTAGAGGCTTCATGTGACATAATAATGTTATAATATTACATAATATTATAATATATGAAAAATTATAATATATTATAATATTTTTCCCGACAAGAAATGTGGGTAGACTGATCATCTTGTTTTTATGAGATCAAGATGACTTAAGACTGGGTTTCAAAATTTGTAAGTTCTGTTCTATTTCTGACTTACCCTTATTCCTAGAACATAGCCTTTCTAAGTTCTTATCTCCAAACCTAGGCTTTTCTTAGGGTCTCTTCTCCTTGGCAGGACTTAACCTTCTATATATTTCTCCTAGCACTCTGAATTTACCAAAACCTCTTGACTTCTTGGGTTCCTATCCCATGAATCTTAGGAATCTGCAAATCTCTCAAGAGGAACAGCATCATGGAATGTCAATTTCAGAGCACTATGCTTTTTTTTTTTTTCTTCAGGCCTTAGTCCTTCAAAACCTGCCTACTTTAGTTTCTTTCAATTGGCTACTTTTTGTGTTTCATCCAGCTTTCATTATGTTTGTGAAAAGTTGCTCGGATAACCGTTCAAGAAAACAATTCAGATATCTTATAGCCTTTTGGGCTATGAGATAACAGTTTACATATTTGACTAATTTGCATTATTAGATTATGAGCTTCTTATAGGCAAGGACTCTGACTCATCATCTTTGGTTGTTCAGGGACTGAGAAAGTAAGCTGTCAATAATTTTTAAGTTATAATAATTGTAATAATCAGTTACACCTCTTATTTCCTTCAAAAAAATTTCTGCATAGTTCTCTTCTGTGCTACTTACTCCTTCTGGCATTTCTCTCTACCTACTACTTTCTTGATTGCTAGTATCATCCTTAATTTTATCCCCTAATATATACCTAATCTTTAAAACACCATTTTAAGGAGAACCTGGGTGGCTTAGTCTGTTAAGTGTCTGCCTTCAGCTCAGATCATGATCCGGGTCCTGAGATTGAGCCCCAGGATCCCCAGATGTGGGATCAAGACCCACATCTGGCTCCTTGCTCAGTGGGAAGCATGCTTCTCTCTCTCTCTCTCTCTCTCTCAAATAAATAAATCTTTAAAAAAATAAAATAAAACACCATTTTAAAATATTTAATGATTTTTTTTCTTTCCTGACCCTAACCAGGTGTGATTGGAACACAATCTATCATCCCTCAGCAAATATATTCTCAATGTCCTGTACAATGATGGGTGCTTTAAGAGAAGTCAGTATTCTTTCCTCCTCAAACAGACTGTGAACTCCTTCACAGCAGAATTAGCATATATTCCCTGAGGAAGAGAGTTCAACATGATATAAATCTGTGGTAGTTGAAGACATGTGGACTTGGTCATCTGCAAACCTTAGAAAGTGGACTAAATTATTTTTTAGTTGAATGGGCTTAATAAGCTAACAAGCTATAACTATATAGAATTAATGAAATGTCTCTACCAATGTAAGCAAAAGAAAAAAGAACTTTTCATAACTTAAGCTCTTTTTAATGTTTGCATTTATCTTTCTATCCTAGAATCTGCTATCTCATCTGAAAATACCTACCTTTTAATAGAACTTGATGGCAATCTCTGAGGTGAAGTGGTATTCAGAAATGTTAGTCTTTATGTTTAAGTACTTCTAAGCATTGAAATTCACAGCAAATAAAAGTTTTAATCAACAATTATACTTAGTAAACATATAGACACATAGAGAGTAAAATATCAGGGTCACTGTTCACTCACATGCAAATACTGATTGCATTTCATTCCACTTCATTTAACATTTAGAACTGTATTCGATATACCCCCATTCTATCTCTATGTATCAGAACAAAGACATAAAATTTTTAAAAAATTATATCGGTCTTTACAGGTTAGCAAACATGTCCCTTCTGAGTGTCACTTCTATCCTATTCAGCATAATTTGTCTCATATAAACATTTTAAATTACAAAAAAATAAAAGATGAAAACACCTGCACAAAAGAATGCTCAATCCAACTAGTAGACAAAAAAAAAAAAAAAAAAGGTAAATATGGCACAGTAGGAGAATAAAGCTTCTGGGGAAAGAAAGCAAAGCTGTGTGACAGATGGAAAGGTCTCAATGGATGAATGGTACTACTACAAATAAGTAGCAGGCAGCCAGAGGGAATCAAATAATGATTATGGAAGAAAAATGAGGGTTAAAAAAGATGAAAAAAATGTTTTGACTCAAGCTAAAGATCCTATATTAATAAAATTTCCTATTTAAGAAATATATTTAATTATGCATCCACAAAAGGTAGAAAATAATTCATGTCAAATAGAGTAGACAGCTGACAAGTGAACCAGTATAGACAATATAAAAAGCTCAACATGTCCTTGGAGAGGAAGGAATGCATTCCACAATTTGTACTGGCATGCCCCCAAACCTGAACAGATTACTTTCTGACGATCAATATCTGTAACCACCAGAGGCCTGTTAGAGAGTTTTTAAAAAATCAGCTTCAAAGAGACCTGGTCCCCAGCTTACATTTTATTTTTGCCAGTGGGTGCTGAGGTAAGAGTTTTGGACAAGGCTCATTTTTCTTCTCTTTATAGGTCTGTGTATTGAATATGAAGCACCCTAGCATGTTCTCAGGCTCTAGTCAGCTGGATTCAGGCCCTGTTTATGAATACTGTGAAAGAGGACCAATACCCTTCACCAACTTGAAATCAGCCTGTGCATATAAATTCAATGAAAAATGCTGGCCACGTTTTAGTTGAGTTTTAATAGTAAGGGCTTATTCACCAATCTGATTTTAGTGTCAAGTATAAACAGAATATTTTAAATGTTCTTACAATTACTTTCTTTGAAAACAGAATATTTCCTCCCTTCCCATTTCTGTAATATGCTCAAACTTTAGTAATTCAATGCAATAGTTTTCCTGACATCTTTCTACTTAAAATAAAATAATTAAAAAATCTATTTCTAAGAGTATAGCATATTAAAAACAAACATCAAAAAACCCTACATAATTTCGCCATGCCCTACCAACAGTAGAACACTCACTTTAGGTCTAACAACTGTTCCAGAACATATTCTGCAGCACTGTAGTTTTGAGACACTCTCCTGTTATATTTTAAATCATTAGCCATATTTGGACATTTGTGCATTCTATTCCTTCCAGCAAATGATAATGTACACTAGCAAAGAACATATTTAGCTTCTTAAAACCCCAGCAGCTCTTAAATGGATTTTAATCAGGAGGTATTTAAAATCGTGAAAAAAACTTTAGGGTACTAGATTTTGGCAGTGTTTGCCAAAATTCTGCCTTAGGCTTTACTCAACTTCATTTGATCATTTCCCTCTTGATTAAAATAATTTTTTCTAAGTATTAAAGATGAAGACTACTGGGAAGACAGAGAGTTATATTTCTTCTACCTCTTCTTTAATATCCAGAACCTGTCTATCTGAATAAATAATCACAAGACAGAGAGTAATGGAGGGGGGAGAAAAAGCCTCCCATGCTATAAGGTTTCATACTACCCATTTCTGCTCAATGCTTCTCCATCTCCAAGTGACTATATTATTAAAAGCAAACTCAAGGATGATGAATGAAAAGAACAACTGAAGCCTTTAATCACAAGGTTCTAGCATTTCAACAGTGTTTGTAGGTGTACAGAGTAGTGAAATCATTGGAGACTTAAACAATTGGATTAGAAAAGGTCCTGAAATGAATTGCTGGAGAGATTTCAAAACAGGAATCTGATTAACCAATGCACAAAATACAAGTGAACTCTTCCAATCAATAAACAAAAGTGTATATGATCTGGATTGTGATAGTGAATAAAGTAGGCAAATAATCAATCTGAGAGGGTCCATATCTAAAAAATAAAGTGGTAATATTGCATAAATTTCAGATGTCTTATTTTTTATCTTTTATATCACTATTCCCATAAGATGTTCTACAAAAATCCGGCCAAGTAAAACAAATTTCAAACACACTGAATGCGTATGTCATACTTGAACTTCCCTAATGCAAATTGTCTTAATAAAGATCCTGAGAAGTCCTGCAATGCAGAAAGATATTGAGCTTTATTTGAGTTTTTCTCCAACCTAATTGACCAGGGAGCCATATTTACATAGTAAGCTTATTATGTCTTTAGTGTTTACTTTAGGAAATAGTTTTCTATTGTTTCTTAGCAGATTATGCTCATAAAGCTATGGAAATGTAGAACAGTTTGCAATAGTTAGAATAGTATTAAGTGGTAATATATGAAAGAAATATTTCTCAAAGTGTGATCAAGAAAGTCCTAGGCTTCCTCAAAACCCTTTGAGAACCCATGAAGTCAATGCTCTTTTAATAATACTGACTTCTTGGAGGAGATTCTTTCTAATCTGAGCATTGACAGCATGTAGCAGTTAGGCAAAGAAGTTGGAGAGGAAGAGTAGTGAGTAGAGAGAGGGTTTCTGGGCAGAAAGAACAACGTATGCAATGGCATGGTGAGTGTAGAGTGAGGGAGTACAATTAGTTCTACATGCCTAGAGGCAAGTGGACACACATAGTAAGAAAATTGAAGCTGGAGAAATATGGGGTAGGGAATAAAGGATCTCAACTTCTAGTATCTGACTATAAAGGAAAGTCAATAACAAATATCAAAAGATAGATTTAAGCCTTAGGTATATTACTTCTATAGCACTGCAAAGAAGACTTTTAAAGGTAGAAAGACTATAAGCATAGAAGACACTTGGACTTTGCAATTAAGCAACTACTGTAGCTCATACTGATGGGAAGCTTTCTTCCTGACCTGGTGACTTGTACAGTGAACCCAAATGGAGGCCCCCATCTCTTCGAGAAGTTACCACCTTATGAGAGAGATAGGTAAGAAAGCCAGTACACAAGAGTTACACAATTTTTGGTAATGATAATTATTGATTACCAATATTGAACATTTAGAACCTCATTAAATTTTGAATAGATTCTCACAAGAGAATTATCAAAAGTGATGTGAAGCTGAACAATTAGAACTAAATGATATTTGAGGGAACTGATTTGATATAGATATTGGTTAAGAATTTTAAAGTCATATTTTGCATTAAAGAATTAAGGGGATAAATCATTGTTAAAATAAGTGCAAGCTATTAAAAATAGATTTTGTGAAATAAATAAGTTCTTAGAATAAAATAGCATAAGTGCCCCAATTTGATTATAAATAGAAGCGATCATATCAATTTAAATCCCTGAAATATGTCATTCTATACAGTTTGCTCCTGGAAGTCACTTTAGACTTTAAGTAGGATCAAAAAAAAAAAGGGACAAAAAAATTAAAAAGAAGCACTTAGTCATCACCTAACTTCAAATTGACATCCCAGTTAAGGGATACTGAAATTAGATTAATCACTAATTACTAACTGGAAGAAATATGGATTTTTTTTGAAGGAATAATATTCGTTTCTGGTATCTTTCTCCTAACAAAACGGGGTCTGAATTGACATTAACAGAGCCAAGGCAAAGTCTAAATGAAGTAAATAGACACAAGAAAATGGGATCAAGCCACCCTTCCCCATCACCACCCACTGGCACAGAGGTACAGAGTCTGCTTAGATACAGCCCAAAACTAATTTTCTGCAAATCTTTTTCTAGGGGGGGTGCTAGGTTTAAGTAGGTATTAAGTTAGAAATAAAGTTAGCAGTAAAAATAAATCATAAATACATGAATAAAAGAGCAAGAATGTGGTTATTAATTTTTTTTTCTTAGTTCTTCATGGGAAAATAGATTCATGTATAACACTCTAGAGAGATCATAGAATACCTGAAGCCCACCCATGGAACTTATAAGATTCCAAATGCTCCCCGTTAAAAATTCGCATATCTTGGCAAACTAAAAATAAAGGGGAAATTTCTCAACTGGATAAAGAACAGCTACAAAAACCTACTGCTGATATCATAGTGCTGAGAAATGAGAAGCTTTCTCACTAAGATCAGGAACAAAGCAAGGCTGTACCTGCTCACGAGACCTTTTCAACATTATTGTGGAAGTCCTTACTAATGCAATAAGACAAAAGAGGAAATGAAATATATATATACTGGAAAAGAAGAAATTAAGCTATGTTTGCAAATGATATGACTGTCTATGTAGAAAATCCAGAAGAATCAACAAAAATCCTGGGACTCATAAAAGATTATAGAAAGACTGTATGATAGAAGTTAATGGACAAAAGTCAATTGCTTTCTTATTTACCAACACTAAACAAGTGGAATTTGAAATTAAAAAAACAAGCTATGTACAAAAGCATTCCCCAAAATGAAAGACTTAGGTATAAATCCAACAAAATGTGTACAAGATTTATATGAGGAAAAATATAAACTCTGATAAAAGAAATCACAGAACTACTAACAGAAAAATATTCTGTATTCATTGATAGAAAGACTCAATATTGTCAAAATGTCAGTTCTTCCCAACTTCATCTATAGATTCATGTAGTCTCAATTAAAATCCCAGCAAGTTATTTTGTGGATATTGACAAACTGATCATAAAGAAGGGAGTTGAGGGAAATTGGAAGGGGAGGTGAACCATGAGAACTATGGACTCTGAAAAACAACCTGAGGGTCTTGAAGGCGGGGGTGGGAGGTTGGGGGAACCAGGTGGTGGGTATTAGGGAGGGCACGTATTGCATGGAGCACTAGGTGTGGTGCAAAAACAATGAATACTGTTATGCTGAAAAAAATTAAAAAAATAAATAAATAAAAATAAAAGAGAGAGAGAACAAGGATTCTTTTTTAAAAAAAAGTAATGGGATGCTTTACAACATCTTTACTTGTCAGTCTTTCTACTTCTAAAATCATAAAATTATAACAAAATGTCACATTTCTGTATCTGCAATCAATCAATCAATAAATAAATAAAATAAAGTTAAATGAAAAAGCACAGACCCGGAATAGACAACACAATATTGAAAGAGAAGAACAAGGTTGGAGTCCTGACACCAGTTGACTTCAAGATTTACTATAAAGTTCCAGGGCGCCTGGGTGGCTCAGTTGGTTAAGCGACTGCCTTCGGCTCAGGTCATGATCCTGGAGTCCTGGGATCGAGTCCCGCATCAGGCTCCCAGCTCCATGGGGAGTCTGCTTCTCCCTCTGACCTTCTCCTCGCTCATGCTCTCTCTCACTGTCTCTCTCTCAAATAAATAAATAAAATGTTAAAAAAATAATAAAAAAAAAAGATTTACTATAAAGTTCCAGTAATAAAGACAATGTGATACTAGTGAAAGAATAGACAGATTATTTACTGGAAAAGAATAGAGAGGCCATACATACACCCTAATTAAATATAGTGAACTGATCTTTCACACAGGAGAAAAAGCAATACACCAGAGTAAAATAAAATGCACAAGTATGGACTAGGAAAATAGAAGTGAATGAAAGAGGTGAAACTTTTGTAGGACTCTTTCATTTGACATTGTGATATTGATATTACTCTTTCCAGGTAGAGGTATATCAAAGGCATGTTAAGATTTACAAAAAAGCAGGCACACCTGGTGGCTCAACTGGTTAAGCATCTCCTGGTTTCAGCTCAAGTTGTGATCTTGGGGTCTTTAAAACTAAATTTTTCTTAAAATTTAGATCAGTCTGGGCGCCTGGGTGGCTCAGTGGGTTAAGCCGCTGCCTTCGGCTCAGGTCATGATCTCAGGGTCCTGGGATCGAGTCCCACATCGGGCTCTCTGCTCAGCAAGAAGCCTGCTTCCCTCTCTCTCTCTCTGCCTGCCTCTCCATCTACTTGTGATCTCTCTCTGTCAAATAAATAAATAAAATCTTTAAAAAAAAATTTAGATCAGTCTGATATGATGCAGTTTAACCAACTCATTCCATTTTATCCCCTGTAGAAATATAAAACATCTGGTCCCCAATCTTTACTGAAAAGCCTGTGATGTTATGTAAGAGATTTTAAAGTTTACTCTCTGCTTTTTATATGTTAACAAAAAGCAGGTCTATGTATTACTTTGGTAAACATAAGAAAATACTTTTTTTAGATAAAAGATAGATATTCCATAATAAAAAGAGGGAAGTTATATAGCAAATGATTACTGATTACTGATTAAGTAGACCTAAAGTGTTCTGGGAACACAATTACTGGGAAGGTAATTTTTCACTTCTTTTTTTTTTTTTTTAATTTATTTGACAGAGAGAGATTACAAGTAGACGGAGAGGCAGGCAGAGAGAGAGAGAGGGATGCAGGCTCCCTGCTGAGCAGAGAGCCCGATGTGGGACTCGATCCCAGGACCCTGAGATCATGACCTGAGCGGCTTAACCCACTGAGCCACCCAGGCGCCCCTCACTTCTTAGTATGTAGTAAGTACATAAAAAGTTGGAAAAACTGAATTAATATACTCTAATAACTTAGAATTCTGCTATATAAATCTATCATCATCACCATGGCTATAATCAGCTTCACCATCATAATCCCGTCACGCAAAGTCACTTGTGAGTCCAGCCCCTCACTTCTCCATTAGATGCTAGAATAAGCAGCTAGCCTCTGACTCCTGCAATGATTCTTAGTATTTTCCCTCCATTTTGACATACCTAAGGGAATCCACAGTCCCATGAAAGAAAAGTGGCTGACTGGTTTTGCATTGCAAGATTCTTGTATTTTCTTGATCTTAAAGGCAGCGCTTTCAACATTTTCTCATTTATCATATTTGCTTTGGGGTTTTGTAGATATCCTGTGTTAATTTTTGGGAGTAACTTTTGTTCCTATTTTACTAAGAATTTCTATTTTGCCAAATCTTATCAAATGCTTTTCTGTGTTTGAAGATATGATCCTAAAATTTATCTCCTTTAAGCTGTTAAGATTACAATTATACTAATTAATTTTCTAATGTTAAACAATGTTTTATTTCAAACCCAACAAATCCAGCATGACAGTTAATGTATAGTTTTTATACATTACTGGTTTTGGTTTGCTTAGGAATTTAGCATCTATTTTCATGAATAATCAGCCTGTAATTTTCCTTTCTTGTACTGATTTCTCATTAATGTTGATAAATTCATTTTAATAACTTATTGATATAAAATTATTCACCAATATCTTACTGTGTTTACTCTCTCCTATATCTATAGTTATACCCCATTTTTATTCTAAATATTATTCTCAAGAGTTTTCTTTGTTCCTTTTTTTCTATAGTTTTGTCTGTTAGGTTTAGTGTTTTATTTATCCTAATACTTTATGTTCTATAACATTAATTTCTGTTCTTATTTCAATTCTTTTCTTCAATCTGTTTCTGTTCTTTTTTCCTTTAACTTCTCTGTTTGGAAGATTAGAGTTTCTTCCTTTCTATATAAACATTTAGGGCTAAAAGTTCTATCTAAGTTTCATTTTAGGTTGTATCCCAAAAGTTTTGATATACAGTATTTTTTAAAATGATTCAGTTCTAAATATTATTTAATGCCTGTTATGAACTGTGTCTCTCTTTGTTGTCAATTGATAATTCAATTACACTGTGGTCAAACAGTGTGGTCTTTATAATACTAATCTTTGATTTGTAAAGATTAGTTCTGCCAGCCTAGCACATAACCAATTTTATGTTCCAGTTGTGCTTTAAAAGAATTAATCACAATTGTTTGTTATAATACTTTAATGTCTGTTCATTAGATGAACTTATACTTGGCTATTCAAATTTCCCTATTTTACCATTTTACTTGATTTATCATTTACTCAGTTATTTAAATTATTAAATAATAAAGTAGACTTGTAGTTTTTACTTTGTAGCTTTGTCAATTTTTCTTTAAACATTTGAGGTTATGTTATTAAGTTCATAACAATTACAATATTGTTTTCCTGAGATCTGAAATTTATTTTCATAAAACAGTCTTCTTTATTTGTTGTAATGTTTCTTGCCTTTCTATTTTATTTGAAATTAATATAATTATCCATCTTTCATTTGATTAGAATTTATCTGGTATATATTTTGTCCTCCTTTGAATTTTACATTTCTCTATAAATTTCTGATATGCCTTTATAAACAGTATACAGTTAGATTTTTTTAATAGTCTGAAAATCTTTGTTTTTTAACTGACAGTTTACTTCAATTTACATTTCTTTATTATGTTTTCTATTTGTTCCACTATTTCTTTATTTCTTCCACCTCCATTCTGATTTATTTTGGAATTTTTTTTCTTTTATAACAAAGCAGGAATTTCATGATATTTGAAGTATGTTTGTAAAATATCATAACTCTATGGTACCACTTTATAACATTTTCCCCTTTAAAGCTTACAACAAACCTGAGATATGGTCACTGCTATTCCTATTTTGCAGTTAACAAACTTGAGGGCAGAGTTATAAATTAATTTGTGCAGATTCAAATGGAAAAAAAAAAGATTTGTATTAGTTCTATGTGACAGTAAAGCAAAAAAATTTAACTATTTAAAATAAGTAAAAAAAAGACATCATCTAATTGGAAGTAGATAACTAGAATCAACCATGGATAAAGAACTAGGAGACAAAATCAAATCGGCTGTTTGATTCTCAATTATTTTCATTCTTGTGTTCAAAATGAAACTTTAAAATGTCTTTTTTATTTGACCACAAGAGACAAACACCTCCTTTTGGGACTTAAATAGTGAATGAACACCCTGACAAAGTTGGCTGCAGACATTTAATTTGGTTCCTAGACCCAATTCCAATGTGTGTATGGAGGGTGAGGGACTTTCCCACACAAACAATTCAATTCCAACACTCTCTACCAGAAGATAGGTTGAAATTCTATCGGCTAAGGGTTCAGTTCTACAAAACTGCCACTGCACACACACACTTCAGATACCAGTCACAAGCCTGGCCTATCACCTGTGCTTCTGACCTACCAGCAACAGATTGTAAGTTCCCACGACCCGTCCTTGGACTTCAGATACCTGTCACAAGTCAAAGTTGTTACCCGTACTTCTGACTATAAATCAGTTTCCACAAGAGCCTGTTTGAGTTCCATTAATTTGCTTAAGTGGCTCTCAGAACTCAAGAAAACCATCTACTCCTAGATTACCAATTTATTATAACTCAAAAAACAGCCAGATGAAAGAGATGCATGGGTCAAGGTATAGGGAAAGGACGCAGAGATTCCATGCCCTCTCCAGGCAGGTCACTCTTTCAAATCTCCACATGTTCACCAACCTGGAAGTGCTCTACACCCAGTCCTTTTGGATTTCTATGACAACTGTATTATATAGGCATGATAGTTTAAATCACTGACCTTTGATGACTGAATTCAATCCCTCACCTCTCTCCCCTCCTGGAGGTCAGGAGTGGAGTGGGACTGAAACTTCTAAACCTCTAATCACACAGCTGACTCCATACAGGCAACAAACCCCACCTGTAGGTGTTTTCCAAAAGTCACCCATTAACATAAGGAAAAACATCTTTATCACTCTCAGCAATTAAGAAATACCAAGGGAACTGTGAGCCATGAACCATGGACAAAGGCCAATATATATTATAATACATTTTGGTAATCTGAATAAATAAATATTATATATGTATATATACATATATCTTATATATCATAATATCTCAATATTATAAATATTTTAACACTTATTTTGGGATATTATTTGGATTATATTAAAAAAATATGAATTGACTTCAAACCCTGATTTCTCCCGGATTTTCTTTAGGTAATCATAGCCTGTGTACCAGTGTCTTGTAATCACTTTTCCAAAGTACAATATAATTTTATGCAATAATCTTTAAAATCATAATATATGTGTTCAAGCAATAGGGTATCTTTGTTTTGAATTTGCATCTTATTTATTTCTCAGATTAAATCTTTCTAACCTAAGAGTATCTTAGATGACAGAAGTACTTGATTTCTAGATTCTTGGCTTAATCACATAGCATGAAGAAACTAATAAATAACACAAGAATGACATACCCTTTAGAAATGGAATCATAAAAAATAAAATCTTTAAAAAAAAAGGGGGGGCGCCTGGGTGGCTCAGTGGGTTGAAGCCTCTGCCTTCGGCTCGGTTCATGATCCCAGGGTCCTGGGATCGAGCCCCGCATCGGGTTCTCTGCTCGGCGGGGAGCCTGCCTCACCCTCTCTCTGTGCCTGCCTCTCTGCCTACTGTGATTTCTGTCTGTGAAATAAAAAATAAAATCTTTAAAAAAAAAAAAAGAAAAGAAATGGAATCAAAGGGGCACCTGGGTGCTCAGTGGGTTAAAGCCTCTGCCTTCAGCTTGGGTCATGATTCCAGGGTCCTGGGATGGAGCTCCACATCGGGCTCTCTGCTCGGCAGGGAGCCTGCTTCCCCCTCTCTCTCTGCCTTCCTCTCTGCCTACTTGTGATCTCTGTCTGTCAAATAAATAAATAAAATCTTAAAAAAAAAAGAAAGAATGGAATCAAAGTGGGGCACCTGTCTGGTGCAGGCAGTATAGCATGTGACTCTTAATCTCAGGGTTGTGAGTTCAAGCCACCTGTTGGATGTAGAGTTTACTTTAAAAAAAAAAATCTTTTCAGTAGAAATGGAACCAAAGTTTCACCTTGGAAGGAGCATAGTATGATAACCATATTTTAAATAATTAGAGATAGTAGTCGTCTTTATTTGTGGCTTTAGGTATAACATTTCCAAATCACACTAGCATCTTTGTAATTATAAGGAAAAAAAATTGTTCTAATCTGAAGTGATTAATATAATATATTGGCAAATATTGTAACTATTCAACACTAGCAGATTCTATATAGTGCAACAGATGTCATTCTCCCACCTATAATATTCTTTTTCTTGATTTTTTTCCCTTAATGATAACTGTGAAACCCTCGAAGAGCCTTATTCAGTAAATTCTCCAGCACTGACCCCTCTTTCATTGTCTCTTTTGAACTTTTGATTTTCATTTGTATGATATTTTATGATATTTCACAGTTCTTCATATATGATATTTTAAATATCCTTATAGCGCTGCATATATGTCATCTGGTCAGATGAATTGTAAACTCTTTAAAGGCAGAAGCTTCACTTTTTATTTTATTTTGCTATCTGGTACCTTAAAGTACAACTACAGTGACAGTTTCAGTGTTTTCCTACTATGTTTGGGGCATGCTCTGGAATATTTGGTATTAGGTGGTATCTTGAAAAATCAAAAAAATCAAAATTACCCTCCATACCCAACAATATCTAGAAAATAGTTATGACTACAACATGTCAATGTGACTCACCTAACCTACAAAAAGACTATTACCACAACACTGGCTCAGCCCCCTTTTACTTAAGTTGCTGCTTAAGAAGTGTTTATTGAGTGGATCCCATTTTTTAACCATGGATGGATTCAGGTTCCTACATGTGAATATAAACACAAAATCTTTCTTGATGTTGACTTAACTTTTCTCCTACTTCCAGGAAATATTTTTGACTTTCCTCTTCTCCTTCCAGATACATAGTCTACCCTGTGGCATGATGGATCCATTCAATAGTCAGTGTAAAAGAAGGTCATATCTTTTTTTTTCTTTTTTAATAGGGAAATAATGACACATCTATAAGCCCTACACAGAGGATGAGAGTACTGTCAATCGACTTTACAAAAGCATAAACCAGAGCAAAATGTTTGCACTTAAGACATTAAAATCTCAAATAAGAAAACTGTAAATCACTACAACCAACATACAGCTTTACTCTGAGCAATATAAGAGTAGAGGTGTTTAGACCTAATACACAGAATTCTAGGTGTAATTCTGTTAAGCAGCTTTACATTTTGCCATTAGAACTATTTCCCCTCTATGTTAAGCTTTAATATCCTTTCAAATGCATTAATGTGTCCCCAGAACAGACTCTCACAGACTCCTGCCTGTTTTGAATATTTCCATTTTAATAACAGCTTCAGATCTTCACTCAGAGCTTTATATACCCCTTACTGTCACAGACGCTTGTGAAAGACAGAAGGAAACAGCTCATCATCCACAAAAGTCATCCAATGTACAGTTGTTTGCTTTAGAATACAACCCACAGGAAAATTAAAGGGGAACATCATTTACATTTGATTTTCTCTACCCTTTGTGTTCATCTCTGAATAATTCTAGAGGAATTTCTAAGTCCCTGGAAGGACTGCTTAAATCTTGCCTTTCTGAGAGTGACTATATTCCATGCTGAAAGAGCGAAGGTCTTTCTCTTAGACTTCAAAAAGGCAAAGTAGAGGCAAGTATGGTTTAGACCTTCATGGCCTGAGTTCTTCTAATCATACTTGCTATTCAGTGGCATGGCAGCTCAGAGGTAAGGAATACCACCTTACCAAAGTAGCAAAGTCAAAACAACTTTTGTGAAAGTGATGATGGTTCTTCAGGCTTATCTAATAGAAAAATTGAGCTTTTATGTTTTTTTTTTTTTATTTCTGATCGTAACCACTGTCATGATTAAGAGAAAATCTGGAGTTTAGGGCAATACTAATTTTGGGGTAGAGGGATAACTTAAACCAAACTAGAAGAATAGTTCAGACACAGCCTTGAAGATCTATAATATTTTTCGTGAAGAAAAATGCAAAATTCTAACAAGCAAGAATGATTGTGAAGATATTAAGAGGAGGTAGGGGAGTAGGTGGTGAGGGACAATAAACCACCAGAGGACAGAGAAGCCTGGGCATATTTCATTTATATTGTTTACCCATAAGAGCTATCCCATTTCATATTCCACCTTCAATAAATGTGATTTGTCAAAGATGGTAAACTCTCTGTTCCCTTACTATATCTGGTTAATTTAAATTTCTAATGAAAACACAAAAGCCAAAAAAACCCAAAACAAACAAACAAATAAAAAAAAACTACTTAGCCGAATGCTCACTCTAACACAATCTCAGAATAGGACTGAGGTTTAACATTATGAAACTCTGGTCCTTCCTAACTGTTGGCTTGAAACTACTTAGTATGTCACTCATCTTGATGACAATGACCCATTATAGCATCCAATTCTCTGCCACACATACCACGTGATTCCAAAAGATCTTATCTGATTAGTTTTATTTGGTAAACTGAAATCAATTTTGAATAACCATTTCACTTTAATTAGCACATGTCTTTGAACAGCTGAGTATCTTTTTTAAAAAAATAAACACTAATTCGGTCTTTTTGGTTGCTTTGTGTATCTAAAAAGCCAAAGCAGCAACCATTTCTTGAACTCCAAATGTTAATATCCAGTTGCTTGCCATCTTCATACCAATGTAATACCAGGGGCTCCACTCAATGCATCCTAACAAAATTTAACATTTTTATTCCCTATTCTCTTATTTCATCTCTTTCTATTAGCAATGTCTTATTTTCCCAATACCCAGGCTCAAATCCTTGGAGTTTCCTTTTCCTCTTCTCTCTTAAACAAATCTCACATTTTAAGTCTATAATTCTTTCTTCCTACTCTTTATATTCTAATTCTTTTATGTTCTTACATCTACTACTATAGCAATGGCCTTCAAAGAACACAAGATGATCTATTGAAGGAGAAAAGCAAACATTAGAATTTCTACTTTAAAAAAACCTCCTTTTTTATATTTTTGCATGATAACAATGTATAGATATATAAGCATATCTATAGAAATATATCTATATATGCATATATTTCTATGGGCATATATATATATGTACATGTACATATATATATATATATAATTTGTGTGTGTGTGTGTGTGTATAAAAAGAGAGATAATTTTTTTTTTCTTACTAAGGAGATCCAATCTATAATGTCTCTTAACCAGGTGTAAGCCCTCTGCTTCTTACCTGATTTGTTGTGAAAGTCTCTGGTTTTCAGTCTCAACTCTCAGCTCTAACTGAATCAGGCAAGACAGTATTGGTTGGACATCTGGTACCCTGACCTTAGTTCTTTGCTTTTACCATTTTCCCTATGTAACGTATCCTTCCCACTCAACTGACACCTGTCCCACTTTATCCCATCCTTATGGGCTCAACTCAGATGACCCTTTCTTTGTCCTCAACCAGAAGTAACTTTTTCCTTCTCTGAACATCCATGGTAGGGATGCCTATACTTTTGTTATGACAGGCTTTACAGTCCGTATAGTTATTTATTTTTAGGGATTACCCAAGTTGTCAATTGTAACCTCCTTAGGGAACAAAGTCATGTTTATATACTTCCATATCCTCCATATAGCCAGCATAGAAGTAGCACAACACAGCTTTAGCACAGTAGTCAGCATAGTCTTACACATAGTAGGTACTCAAATAAACATCTGTTTAATTAAGTAAGTAATTAAAATTATGAATAAGAATTTCCTTAACTTTGTCCAAGTTGCACTGCAATTTGTGTTTTCTTAAGACTACTTCTATTTTTAACTACAGTATACACTTGGTAAAGGATTTTACAACTCTCTAAATTAGCCCATGGTGATTACCCCTACTGTGCAATTTACCACTATTTTATTAAAGCAAGATTAAAGATAATACTTCATTGGAAGAAGTAACAGCGGCATTAACCTCTATTTACCTTGACATAATAAAGCTTTAATAAAACATGGGCAAATTGCATTGAGGGGGATAATTATTCCAACATAAAATTTAAAGGGAACTTAATTTCTTATTCTGCATGTTTAGTGCTTTAAGATTAGTGTCATTAATGTCCTTTTTCTCATTTATAGAGGATACATAAAAATATTCAACCCTCTCCAATTTGTTTACTTATTAAATAATTCTGAATTTATATTCGAGTTCATAAACATAAGAACACAACTTTAAAATGTAATAGTTTTTCAGGAGTAAATATGGTTACAGAATGTCAGGGCAGGGAAAGTTTTGTGGGAGAGATTTTACCCCTAGCCAAAAAAAAAAAAGGCTTCCTTGTCTAAATTTTTGAGAGTTGAGTCAAAGAAGATTCTTGTTTGTTTTATATCCTCTGGCTTTATTACATCAGACAAGCTTCAAAGGGGCAGAGCACACAGGATTGAAAAATAACACAGCTGCATTTTGCAATGGAGTGTTCTGTCTCTGCCTGTGTTTTGTTGTTCATGTAATACTTTTCAATAAACAAAGATGTCAATCAACTCTCTTTGCAGCACATCACATTTCAGATTTAAACCACTTCAGACACATCACTGCCCCAAGCTCACACATTTAACAGATAAAAATTCAGCTTTCTGTCAAGGCAGAATGCAGTATTGATTGTAGGTGGTATTTAGGCGGGAGAGTGGCAGAACAATATTACCTTCAGGGTCACATATAGTCCACCAATGAGGCATAATATAAAGTGCATTATACTCCACATAGATTTTTTTTTTCGAATGCCTAGCATTGATTAATACCCATTTCCAGACACATTCCTAAGAAAGGCTTCCACATGCAGCAAATCGTAAGGGTGGCAGAGGGGGTTAGGAACACATGATAGCAATCATGAAACTTTGATCACTTGATTTGATTCTAGTGCTTTGTAAATTAGCATAATTATTCAAACATGCTTCATTAAAAATCATGACTATACAAGTCTTTTGGTTTAATGATCCAAGTACATACCACGTGAGCAAAGCTTTAAATAAGAATACCAACTTGGTGTCAGGAGGCTATGAGAGAGATGCTTTTCTTAAAATCAAGAGAAAGTGCAAAAATACAAACTCTAAAAACCAAGTCAGGAAAAAAAAATCTAAAAGGTAGACCAGCTGTGGATGTGTTGGGTTATATTTTTCTATTTATCTTCACATCTATCTGAATGTCTCTTGGGGCCACCGGAGGTTAGATACCACGTCACTTCTAAGCTACTGAAAGATTGGCATACAATCCCCGTAAATCTCGAACTAATTACATTTGAATTTTAGGTGTCACAGCTAGTTTTGACCTTTGAAGTCTGGCAGAAGAAAAGTTGACAGTTCCTTAAGTGTTCTCAAATACTAAAAGAGGTTGTTTCAAATTAATGAAAGGAAAGAAAAACTAAATTAGTGATGCCAAAGATATTAATAAGACTACTATTATTGGCACACATTTAATTATATATCAGATCTCATTTAATAACGATGTCAACTTCACTTATACTGGCAGGCTACATAAGGAAAATAAAGACCGCATGTATGACATTCCACTATTTTGGCTGTTCTGTTATATTAAGTACTAAATCATATACAAGTGAATCATGTTTATGGGGTTAAAATACAGGGTATGAGGGGGAAATGTGTTAAGTTAATCTGTTCCTAAATCATTCAGATTCTGAGGCATAATGGTTAATTACCAAGACGCCCGATTTTATATAGTATTCATGTTACATGGAGTTGGTTAAAGAATGGACTGTCACTTTCCATCACCTTTTTCCTTGTTTTTGACAATTTATATGAGATCATCAGAGAGACATTTCAAAGAGTTTATAGCAACTTTAAAGTAGATTACATTTTGGAAGCTAATATTTTCAAAATATATTTTATTTAAATCTACAGCCTCTTTGCTGGATATATTAAGTCTGCAGAATTAAAATGCAAACTTTCACTAATGGCCTTTTAACACCTAGAAAATAGTCATTATCTCAGAAATGTAGAATTGATCATTTGCTCTCATGCAATGAATAGCATCAACATCAGGTCCCTAGTTACCTTTCAAGTTCACGGATAGTCTGGTGGATCTTGGCCAGGTGTCCTAGATCAAATATTAACAGAGTACCTGTCCAGCAGTGATTCATGAGAGGAAAAATGACAATGAATTTGCTTTAGCCCCATTGAAAAAATGTAGAAGTGACCAAAAGCAACTGGTAAATGAAATGAGGTACTAGGGAAATAACTGAATGTGTAGTTATGAACAGCCTCAGTGATTCCTATGTCAGGTAGCAAAATATGGTTCAAAATTTGTACTTAACCCCTTCTCTACTAGTGGACATATTATGGGATGTCAATAATTAACTACAGCCTCTAGGGAACTCTCCTGCCAAACCATAGCCATGTCCCAAATGTTTCAATTTTAAAAGATTAACACATATCTCCCCTGTTAATAATATTATAAATAACACTAAACTTTTAAGAAACAAATAAACAGGGGCGCCTGAGTGGCTCAGTGGGTTAAGCCTCTGCCTTCGGCTCAGGTCGTGATCTCAGGGTCCTGGGATTGAGCCCCGCATCGGGTTCTCTGCTCAGCAGGGAGTCTGCTTCCTCCTCTCTCTCTGACTGCCTCTCTGCCTACTTGTGATCTCTCTCTGTCAAATAAATAAATAAAAATCTTAAAAAAAAAAAAGAAACAAATAAACAATGAATCTCTGAACACTGAAAAAATAAAATAAAGTTTTAAAAAATGAAGAAAAGGAAGATTAAAAAAAGAAACAAGTAAATACTTTTACAAAATAAGTCTGGAAAGAGAAATTAGAAAGTTAAGTTTTAAAACTAATAGTAGTTAAATGATAATAAACGGGAAAAATTATGAGTTTAAATTCTTGGAAAGCAGACATCACTTTTACTTATCTTTACTATCATAGGATTATGGCAACAGTTATCTTTATATTTAACCCTCAATAAATAGTTTTTAATTAAATGACCCTCATTTCATCCTTGTCATTTATTCTGATTTTCTGTGAATAAAATTTAAACATGGCGAATTCAGGTAATAACAGCAGTTCAGTAAATTTGGAGTGCAGAATATAGGAGGAATGTGGATTAGTGATAAAAATAACAGTGTCTACAGATAAATTATTCTCTCTGGTTTTTATGCCATGTTGAGGAAGTCAGACTTTCTCCTATAAACAATGAAAAACTTCTGAAGGATTTTTAAACTCAATAGTAACATGATCAGTACTATGCTTTAGAAGTATCACTGTTTAGTGAGTAAATGGAGGATGAATTTAAGCAGGGCAGACTGATCATTTATGAAAGTATTGCCTTATTTAATAAAAAAAAGATTATGTGAATAGGGTGAAGGTGAATAAAAAGTGAAGGGAAAATAAAAGTGAGGAAAAAGAGGTTGGTCAGAAAAGTTGTATATATAACATAATACAAATAAATAATATTTACTGTGCCATACTGGGGACTAAGCATGAACATGTGGCCTGAATTAACTCATTTAAATCCTCACAACGGTTCTATGGGGGCGGGATTATTATTATTATCCCCCTTTAAATATGGAGGAAAACTCTATATTTAGGTTACTTGCCAAAAGTCAAACAGTTGGTAATGGCAGGTGATGGGATTCCAACACAAGATACCTGCCTTTAGGCCTCCTACCTAACTATTGCCTTACAACTTGTAGATTTCTAACTTATGTAACATGGCAGATCATCATGCTCTTTGTCCACACATTATAAGTCTGTGAAATATGTGAAATAGGAAACAGCAGGGTTTCTTAACCTTGGCACTAATGACATTTTGGACTATGAATTCTTTGTTCTGAGAGAGATTATCATGTGCATTGTAGGATGTTTAGTGCCACGCATGACTTTTTTGCATTAGTTGCCAGTAGACACCCCCTACGCCCACCCCAGTGGTGATAGTATCTCTAGACATTTTCTGATATATCCTGGGGGCCAAATCATCTTTTATTGAGAACCACTGGCTTATGGAAAATATAAAAATTCAATTTTTGTTGGTTTCTTTTTTTTTTTTTTTATTTGAAAGACAGAGATCACCAGTAGGTAGAGAGGCAGGCAGAGAGAGAGGAAGAAGCAGGTTCCCCGCTGAGCAGAGAGCCCGATGCGGGGCTCGATCCCAGGACCCTGAGATCACGACCTGAGCCAAAGGCAGAGGCCTTAACCCACTGAGCCACCCAGGTGCCCCAATTTTGTTGGTTTCTTAAGTTGAATTTAAGTTTCCTGAATCTAGATGGCAATGCCAGCCAACAGCTAAATTATGAACTGGAATTCAAGAGAAATTTTGACTGGAGATGGAGATGTAGCAAAGAATCATCACATTACTAATAATTAGATGTGATTTATAGGGACAATGTGAGACCAACCAAGGGCCAAGAACAATACCAGGGTATAAGGAATTTTTGAGCTGAGAAGAGGAAGAACTTTATTTTTTTTAAGATTTTATTTATTTATTTGAGAGAGAGAGAGCATACACAAGAGCACAGGAGGAGAGTGAGAGGGAGAAGTAGACTCCCTGCCAAGTGGGGAGCCTGATGCAGGGTTCAGTCCCAGAAAGGCAGGATCATGACCTGAGCTGAAGGTAGTTGCTTAACCAACTGAGCCACCTAGGCCCGAAAGAGGAACGTTAAAGTGATGATGAGAAGATAGAAGAGGAAGAAGAAAATAAAGGGAAGAAGATATCTTCAACAATGTCCAACTTTGCAGAATCAAAGTAAACAAATTGGGTTTAGCTGTTAATATGTCACTGGTGACAGCTGCTAGGGTCACATATAATTTTTTTTTAAAGATTTTATTTATCCATCTGACAGAGAGAGAGATCACAAGCAGGCAGGGAGGCAGGCAGAGAGAGAGGAAGCAGGCTCTCCGCAGAGCAGAGAGCCCGATGCAGGGCTCGATCCCAGGATGCAGGGATCATGACCTGAGCCGAAGGCAGAGGCTTTAACCCACTGAGCCACCCAGGCACCCCACATATAATTTTTTTTCCTTGAAATCTATTCTTTTTTTCCTCACTTCCGTAGGCATCCTTCTCTGGTTTCATCTATATCATTCAGGTCTCAAGTCTTTAAGAATCAGCTGGTTTACACCATCATTGGCACCCCTTTCTTAAGAAAGCAACTTCAGGCTAGTCTTATGATCCGCAAAGTCCTTGTGCTTTCAAGAATATTGCTTCTACTAGACATGTCTAACCCCAGTGCTAATGAAAAATTAGTGCTTCATATCAGATAATGATTATCCTGGATGATCATATCCTCCTTGCATAGAGAGTTTGAAGTTGCAATACAGAGAATGAGATCAAGAGACCAAGGGAGAGAGAGTCAGACAGAGAGGGATGTCTCAGCATCAAGGCAGAGCTGTTGCCCTATTCTTAGAATAGCCTGGTTATATGAGATTGTTGGGACCCTATTTTCTAAGGACCTAAAGGACAGACACACATGGAAACTTGATTCAGAAACAGAGCTACAACAAAGGACTCTCAGACAGAATGTGGAAACTATTGGTGGCACAAAGGCAAGACAAGAAACCCACCTACAAAGGAAGTCAGAAGCAGGAGAGCAATCATTCCCTCTGAGTACTTCTCAAACAAGTGGTTGACATGACAGCTAAGATTGTGGTGCGTGGCTACTAGAATACAATCCTAGAATCATATCAGCCCATGATTAGCTATGAAAAAAAGTAGGTAATTGAAAGTGTTTCTTTCACTTTCACTTTCACTACAGATAATATGATACCAAAGAGATGTTTCGGGGAGTTGAGGAGGTACAGATATGGAGGTTATTTTATGCATGTGTATGTGTATGTATGTGCACGTTTCTCTATTTTGGTGGGAATTTTGAGTCACCTTTATTGAGAACTGGGACAACACTGATTCTAGATACCACAGCTAGAAAATTTACGAAAACATGGGTTACTATGTGACTATGACTATAGTCAGTATGCTGAGACCTGAACTTGAAACCATATGTGAAAGCCAATTTAGAACAAACTGTATATCTAACCAAATCTTATTTCCACTAAACTAGATCTCTCTTTTTTTAAGATTTTATTTATTTATTTGAACAGAACAGATTACAAGTAGGCAGAGCACAGGCAGAGAGAGGAGGAAGCAGGCTCCCTGCTGAGCAGAGAGCCCGATGCGGGCTCGATCCCAGCACCCTGGGATCATGATCTGAGCTGAAGGCAGAGGCTTAACCCACTGAGCCACCCAGGTGCCCCTAAACTAGATCTCTTATAGCCACATGCAAAAAGAAAATTTTGGAGCTATCTGAGAAAATTTAGGTAAGAGTCACTGCCCTTCCAAGCCCCTATCAATTCTTTTACATAGTATTCATCATCCTTTAGGATGAAAGTGACTTCCATTATGATGTGCAATCCATAAAAAGATGCAATTGTGATGCCAAATGGCATTCAAAAGTAAATAAATTTGACCTCTGCATGACTTTCATTCAGGAAGGGGTCTGGACTTGGAGTTGGCAGACTCTGGCCTGCTGATGGCCTGCTTGCTTTTGTAAATATATGTTTATGGAAACATGGCTATTCCCATTCTTTTACCTTTGTCCTTGACTGCTTTCAAAACTACAGTAACAGAATTGGGTAGTTATGACTGTGTCCCATGGTCTGGAAGCCTAAAATATTTACTCTCTGGTCCTTTCAGAAAAAAAAATTTGCTGATCCTTGGTGTAGATTAGAGATTTCTGACTGAAGCAGGACAGAATACACTTTGCTGATGTACCCTAGGGCAGGAAATCTGGAGTGTTTGTGCCAAAATGACTGTTTAGTAAGATTCTCATCAGAGACTCTTAGTTTTGTGCATCAGGTAGGACAGACAGCTTCCGCTCTAAGTGCTCTTCCGTGTTTTCTGAACTTATTCAGTCCACAGCATTGACCTGTGATGTTCCACATTGAAGAAGAAGGCAGTCACTGATCCCGGAAAAATACAGACCAGAGGTGTTTTGATTTTTGAGAACACTAGCATTATTCCAGGTGCTTAAGGGTTAGTGAAGGAAAAAAGGGGTTTCACCGTAAGATAAGCCTGGAAACACATGAACATGTTTGAATAAACAAGCTAAACAAGTTTCTTTACCCCATAATTTTCAATCTTTAGTATGAAAGCTTTGTGATTCCCCCAAAGAGGAAGATGATGAAACAGGTAAGTATATTCCAAATTTATTTGAGCACAATACTTTTTTTTTTCAGAATACTCAGAAGATTTCATTTCTTATATATAGTTTGAGAATTCAAGTGAAAGAAATAATACAGAACTGTTAGATACTCTATTGTCACAGAGACTTTGTATATACTTTTCCCCTTGAAACAATCCCTTCTGTCTCCAGACACATACACCTTTTTCTGGTTAGCTCCAATTCATCAAGTTCTGAACTCACACTCACTCTTCCATGACCATTCCCAAATTTCATCAGGTAACCCATTTTACATATTCATAGGACCTATTACTCATCAGCCTTATCATAGGTATATTTTTAAATTTACTTGGGTGAGGGGCACCTGGCTGGCTCAGTCAGTAGGGCATGTGACTCTTAATCTCAAGGTGTGAGTTTGAACCCCATGTTGGGTGGAGAGATTTACTTAAAAAATAACAGCTTTAGATATGTTCATATAATAATGGATATTACTCAGCTATCAGGAGGAGGAATACCTACCATTTACATCAATATGGATGGTACTGGAGGGTATTAATGCTAAGTGAAAATAAGTCATCAGGGAAGACAATTAAATGTTTTCATATGTGGAATATAAATAATAGGGCAAAGGATCATAATGGAAGGGAGGGGAAACTGAATGAGAAGAAATCAGAGAGCGAGACAACCCTGAAAGACTTTTGACTCCAGGAAACAAACTGAGGTTGTGGAAAGGGAGCTAGGTGGGGGGATGGGGTAACTGTGTGATGGGCATTAAGGAGGTACAGGATTTGATGAGTACCATGTGGTTATACGCAACAAGTGAATCACTGACACTACATCAGAAGCCTAATACTGTACTATATGTTGGCTAATTGAATTTAAATTTAAAAATAACATCTTTAAATACATAAATAAATAAATTTACTTGGGTGATATTTTTAATAATGAGTCCTGCCTTACAGACTATCACTTCATAGAGATCACCACAATATTCCTATCACCCGGAATAGTATAGCACACAGTAAACATTCAATAATAAACACTGTGATGTGCATCAAGCAATACAGTGTGTCTGAGAAAGACAGCCACGCTAGAAAGAACTTAGGTATGCACCTTTAGAATGAGAGCCACTGTGAAGGTTCTAGAGTTTTGATGAAGAAACATAGTTGTTTCAGGGTCACTGTCCTGAGATGCAGCTCCTGTTGTGTTACTTAGCTCCTGTGGACATACAACACTAGATTGAGGTATATACTGATTTTAAAGTTTTAAAGTACCTATGTGAAATCGATGAGATGCTTAAGATCCATGAGTTCTGAAGTCAGGAAGTCAGTCTCAGATGGGCAAATTTATGTAAAGAAATCTATGTAAATAAAATCTCCAGGAAAGCATGTGTTCGGAAAAAAAAAAAAAGAAAAAAGGTAGGAGAAGAACTCTGGAAAAGACGACTTTAACGACAGGTAAAGGAAAAGAAGACTAAACCTAAAAAGATCCAAAACAAATAAAGATAACTAGATGCTAACATTTGTTAAATCTAGCTGATGAGAACACAGTATGTGTTGTTATTTTTTACACTTGAAAATTGTTTGAAATATTTCAAAAACAATCTTTTAGGCTTTAAAGAGCCTGAGGAATGACTGGAAAAACGGAAGTAAAGTGGGAGGGAGCTGCGTAAACTGAATCCAAAGAAGAGTAAACATTTCATGTAGGGGGAGGTCAATGATGAAATGGAGAAGTCAAGCCAGATAAGGATTAAAAACTGTCAATTGAATGGTTATTGTGACGTTACTGATAACAGTTTCAGAAGACATGTGGGGCGAAAGATAATTCTCATTTCGTATAACAGTTAAAAAAAAAAAAGAAAAAAATAGCTATGAAAAAATAAAGATATTTAATAACTCATCTATCAGTTGAGGGGAGCAGAGCAGATTCAGATTATTTAATTCAGGTCTTTTCAGCTTTGTTTTTTCATCTTCATCATTTTGGATTTTGTCCTCAGGCTTGTCTCCTCATATTATAAGATGGTAACAGCAAGCTTTAAACATTAAACCTGCAAATAATAACAAGAAGCAAAATTTTAAAAGGAGGAACATATTTCCATCTCCTTTTGAGGGGAGAAAACTTTCTCATCATTCTCATTGGCCAAAATAGTATCACTGTGTTCAGCTCTAGACCAATCACTAGCAAGGTGGGTGTGACTACAATAAATAATGAGACTTACTCCTTGAGGTTACAAATCAAAATGGTACCGTCTCTACACACAAAACAACAAAATGTGAGGACCTGATAAAAATGTGGGCTCTGCTATGATGACAAGAAGTAGCAAAAGAGTGATTGTGAAAAAGGGAGAAGCTGAGACCCACAATTAAGGATATATCTGCCACAGCCTATCCCGAGAGGAAATACCCAGCTGAGAAGAAGAGCTGAAGCTCTAGGAGGGAGATGGGATGGCTGCAGATCTATGGTTAATAGGAGAGGTGGAGTGAGGAGGGTGGGATCCAGAACATGGGTAGAGAAATTAGACTCAGACTTAAGGGACTTATGGTCCATTAAGTTGGGTGAAGGCTAGGCAAAGGAGGGAAGCGGGGAAAAAGATCAAATGCAGGTAACTTTAAGGAGTTGAGATGGGGTCGTTACAAGTTTGGGTAAATCAAAATATATAAGTGTGTATAAACAGCAGTAGCAGCATGTTGCCAGAGCTGGATGTCACTAGAAGGAGGCCAGGCCTCACACAACAGATATCTAATTCCCAATTAATAGAAGAGAGATAATTAGCCCTAGATGGATTTGATAGGCTTCACTAAGTTAGAGTTGTGAAAATGTGAGATAGAGAAGCATCTTCAGTGTCAATTTGTTCTTAAAAAATCTTTATAGGTACACATTTGTTTAAATCATAATATAAAATTTAACATGATTATTATTATTATCATTACTACTACGACTATTATTAGATAGGAGAAGGAGAAAGAGAGAGGGAAAGAGAAAGAGAGGAGGGAGTCAAGGCAGAAGGAGAGGAAAAGAGAGAATATTAAGCAGTCCCCATGCCCAGCTCAGAGCCCAACATGGGGCCCAGTCTCACAACCTTGAGATCATGACCTGAGCTGAAATCAAGTCAGATGCTTAACAAACTCAGCCACCAGGGTACCCCTTAACATGCTTACTAAGCAATGTATGTGGGAAAAGAAAACTTTGCATAGTGTCTAGTATATAGTAGATCATCAATAAATGTCAATTTCAGATTTGCGTCCTACTTCTATATGAGGTCCGTTAAAAGCCCAATTACATCGAACCAATTTATGTACTTTTTTTTCCCCCTACCTGCCTCTTGGCACTTGTTATCTTTTCTGATTGAGAGTCCCAGCCAGCTGTCTGTCACAGCTTCTCCAGGGTAAGGACCAAGCTCAGGCATGACTTCCCATAGTGCCCTCTATAGCCAATGAAAGATGCAAACCCTCTAGTAGTATGGTACCCAGTCTTAGGTGACATACAGTACCCCAAGGTCTGGGGTCATGCTTCCCCAGCGATCGCTAGGAAGGGCTGAATCACATCACCCAAAGTGAGGAAGTGTTTAAATATTCACAGCTCCTCACAGTGTTTCCACAGTGGGATTGGAGCTACAATAACTCAGACTACTAAGTGCTGGGTTACTTGATTGAATTTGGACCAGAAATTTTAAGGAGAACAGAAAAATCTGGCAAAGAAATTCCTCTCCATTCACATACCATCCACTGACTTTTTCCAAAATTACAGAGGTTCCTTACAGCCTGCCTTGAGAGGGTCCCAGCACCAAGCAACCAGCTATGGAATATCTACGAAGGCGTCTTATCTTGACAATACAGAACATTATACTCGCTTTCTTTCTTTCTTGTCCTATTCCCCTTTTCTCCTTCATGCTGCTCTGAGATTACATACCAACCCTCTTCCCATCCCCTTAAAGGGTTAAAAAGTGAGCATTTCCTCCACAGCATCTGTTTTCCAGGGAACCCCAGTAAAGACAACAAACAGCTGGATTATTGACCTATTCAGTATACACATCCAGAGTGTGAAACAATAAGGCTATCTGCCAATACTCAAATGCACAACCCCAGTTGATGAAAACTGCTCAAATAGCCAATCAAACTGAGCCCTTGAAAGAGTAATCCAAACTTAAAAGAAGTAACAGAATATTTCTTTTAAAAATCCATGGAAAATACCTAGTACAGGTCTGGCACAAAATGGGTACTCAGTAAATATTCACTAGGTGGTTCATTCACGGATTTCCACCAATTTCGGGGAGAACAAAGAACAACATGGAGGGATATAAAGCATTTGTTGTCTTTTACTTTGAATGTGTGTACAGTCAGAGACAAACTAAATCCTTGATGAACTATAATAAATGGTTTCATGTTCAGGATTGGATCGCCTGGGGGGACTCCATGCGGCCGTTATGTAATATGAGTCTATTGATAGAGATTCAAACCTCAGAAAGAATAGCCTAATCTATGATCATCTGGGGTAGAGAGAGTGTAAACCACGGGAGAGCAGCAGTGAGCTAGACCACACGCAGAAGCTATTAGGTGAAAGGCAAGTGTGCCAAGGATGAGATGCTGCAATGCAAATCAGGACCTACAAACCTTCAAAGTCATCCATTAGTTCGCCGCTCCCCCACTTCTATGGTTGTATTGTGAATGTATGATAGAGAATATCACATGGGTTATCAATATAACTTAGTCCTATTAATTGGAGAATAAAATCCTCACTGTTATAATATATATTATATTTAGGACCACCTTTAGTTGCTGCATGAAGCTGAGATATGTGTACAATTAGTTTACTCTAGAATTCTCAGAATGCAAGTCATTTACATACAGTTCCTAATACTTCAGAATGGGCAACAACTAGCTGTGTTTCTCCTCAAAATGCTTTAATTATAAGTGAAAGTGTTTATTAGTCCAATTCTCAGCCTTTGTAAAACTTAAAAATGTTTAAATTTCTCTAATAGTATGTTTACTATTTTAAAATAACAGTTCAAACACATCTAAGTGGTGATATCTTTCCCCAAAGGGCTAGTGAATAAAATTTAATGTTACAGTATTTGAAGCAGTAATTTCATCAAGTGTACTATTATAGTCATTTTATAGAGAAGGAAGTTGAGACTTAGAAAGTGTAATTTTTTTTGCCTCAAGTCATACAACATCAGATGTTTAACTGAGATTTTTGATGTTTTGCCAATTATTATTATCCTGAACATATTCTGAGAAAGAAGGCAAATATACTAAAAATTGCCATTTTTAGTATAATGTTAATTTAGTATAATGCCAATTTTAGTATATTGCATTTTTATCCATTCACTCATCAAATATTTATTTAGTACCTTCTATATCTGAGTACTTTCCTGGTACCTACCATATCACCATCACATATTTTATATAACTCCTAAATCTGAACAATTAACCTGGGAAGTAAGAAGAGCAGCTGTTACTATCACTATCACATCCTTTCACTGAGCAATTACTACCTGTTATTAAATGTATTACATTTATTAAATGTATACATATTAAATGTATTACATTAAGCCATTTACCCCTTAAAATGATCCTTAAACCCTTACAGATGATCCATTTATCCTGGAGAGATGTGAACCAATGTTCTCAGTCTCCAAGGCTATGATCCCATCCAGGGGCCAACTTCACCATGTGGAGACTTAGAACTTAGAAAGTGTATTATTTTATTGAAAGTCAAAACTTAAAGGAACAAAGAATCAAATCCAAGTCTTTTAACTCCAAAACTTAATATTTAATTTATAAAAGTTTTTAAAACTCTGAAATTTAGGGCTAACACACAAAATATGAAGAGTAGTAAGGAAAATAAAAGCACTGCTATGATAAACACAAGGAAAGGAGTTATAGTCTTTTGTCTCAATTAAAGAAGAGATCAAGACTCCACTATATCCTTTGTACATGAATTTCATTACTGAAAAGCTGATTCAGGTTATAAAACTTTGAAATTAAATAAACTCAAATACATTCCTTTCAGTACATTACTTTCTAGTTTTAGGAAGACAGGCTATACCAGTCAAAGGAGAAAGAACAAATACTGACTATAGGTATAGGAATCATTTAGCTGGCCTCCATTTCCTTGCTTTCCTATTTCAGCCATACTCCACTCATGTCATTGTCAAGGTCATGAACAATTTCTTCTAATAATGTATTCTTTCAGATATTTTTAAAAAAGATATCATAATGCACAAAAATCCCAAAATGAGATTAATATCACTTCCTTTCTTTGCTTTCATTCTCAAAGTTTAAAGAACTCAGAGTCACTTGCAAGATGGAAACCAACTGCTTTAAATTTTGATGCCATCTTAAAGGGATTCAAAGAAGGTGCTAGGATTCAAAGCCTCCCTTTGAAGTAAAAAGTCCCTCAAGAAGATTGGTTTTTGTCTTGCATTAGTGATCTTTCCTAAAAGTCACTAATGTCTAATTCTCTTTTCAGTCTAGCAAATAAGTGTGTACTGCGTAAAGTTCAGAACCACGTCATGTGCACACCTTCTTACAGTGATGTTTCTGAGTGCTATCATTTGCATTGGGAAAAAAATTATAAACACAAATAAAACTGAAGATAATACCAAAAGTAAGATTCTTTTTTAAGTTACTGTGAAATAATTACCTCTGAATCTACTGAGCATGTTGATAAGGTGCTTCTTTTGAGAATACGCTGCTTTCAGTGAAGAATAAGAATAGCCATAACATTTTAATCTACTAGCCACTTAACATTTAATGTTACATTTACTAGAATGTCTCCAAGTATCTTTGAACATTGGGGTAGGTGTTTTGAACACGTTTACATCTTAATTACCCCTACTATTTCAAGTTGCCTCCCATACTCTCTCCCAAAGCATATGGTTAACATAACTTCTAAACTCCTGAATATGACATGTAAGGCCCATTGTGAGCTAAACCTCCTCCTGCCCAACCTCATCCTTCACCATCCCCTTGCCTCCTCAGCTATTTCCTCTGTCCAAGCAAAATCTGCAACTGTTATTATAGTTGAGGAAATTCATCAGCTCTCTTACCCTTGTGCCTATGTATGTGCATTCCCAATGCTATCTCCGTACTTCTCTTTCTCTGGCCAACTCTGACTAACACTCCATCCAGGATCAATTGCCTCCTTCATGCACCATAATAGGCTTTCTGTTTCCTCCACCACATGACTCCCCTAAGCTGATATGTATTGTGTTCTTACTATAGGCCATCCACATTTAATTTTGAGAACAACTCAGGAAGTTGCTTCTATTGCCATCTTCATTTTTCAGACTTAGTAATTTTTAAGCACATGCCTGAGGTCATAATGTATTATGATGCTGGCTACAAATTCATAGCTCTTATCTTCAAAATGATAATTCATCTATTAGCACGTAATGGAGAAAATTTTCCATGTGCCTTGCTGAAGAAAAGTTACCCCATGACAATAGAATTATTTTGATCCACAAACAAATTTGCCTTTAATGTAGCCTTAATGGTTTCTAATTAATGTCACTTTCTTTTCCTTAGGAGATTAGTAACAACATGATTCACTGTAAGAGAACAGAATTCTGCCAAATACCATCATCAAAGTCTATAAGCTGTGGTTTCCACAATTCACCTTATCTTCTTCCTAACATTTAACTGGGTTGTTTACCTTTTTGACTTTTCATGACTCCTAATAGAGTAATGATATGTTTCTGTGATCCTATCTTTACGTGCTTTCAGTAGCCTAGGATGAAATGTGTCTATCTGATTTAGAGGTACTAATTCACATGCTACAGCTGGATGTGGTCTTGCATATTTGTCCTAGTCTTAAGTTTTATTTCCTTCCTTTGTGTCACTTCCATCCTTTCCATTTGCATACCACTTTCCTTAGTGTAGAATGTAGCAAGTGGAGTTGAATCATCCTGCTGATTTCTTTCAGCTGCCAGAATTTGTCCACTTTGCTCAGGAGTAAGCCTAATTTTTTTTTCTCAGCTATTTCTTCTATATACAAATAAAAAGATTATTTTAATTGTGTATTTAACAAGGTTTGCCCTGGTCTGCTTTTGGCATTTTATTAAGTTTTTATTTAAATTCCAGTGAGTTAACATGCAGTATAATATTAGTTTCAGGAGTATAATATAGTAATTCAACACTTCCATAAAATATCCACCGCTCTTCTCAATAATACACATTTCTCACATGCAGCAAGTACATTCCTCAGTTCCCATCACCTGTTTAATCAATTCCCCCCCATCCACCCAGCCCCCTCTGGTAACCATTGGCATTTTTTATAGCATTGTTTCAATTCCCAACCATATAACATATTCAAAGAGTTAATCCATTCAAACAACCCAATGTCTCTCAACTATCTCGTTTAGAACAAAGGAAAGATCATTTCAGGTCCTAGCTACAAAGTCCAGAGGTGCAGATAACTGCTGATTTTTCAGCCTTACCTTAGCTATTCAGACCTTATCCTAGAAGCACCAAAGGCAATATGCCTACAAATTCACTTTATTACTGTTTATGATGCCTTAGGCTTGAGTCATAGATTCCCATTTCACACCAGAATTTATTTACCAACATAAACATGCACAGCTCAAAGTGCTCTCTTTTCTGAAAAAGAGAGCAGCAAACCAATCTATAGAGTTCCCATTGGCCTTAAAATCAGAACACATCAGGAGTGCCTTGTTAGATGAATTTAGCAGCAGGGAAGCCTGCAGCTCATCAGCTTTCTGTTCCTCAAAAGTAGGTACTTACTGCAGTCAAGAGGAATTATTCCTGAAGATTTCTGGTCATGGGGATATTTTCATTACCTTCAAAAATATCTAAATAAGACAAAGGAAAAGTACTTACATTCGTTTTCCCCTACAATATTGCATTTGATTTAAATGCCCTTTGATCTGCTCTGAGTATTCTAATTAGCTAAGTGAAAGTTATATATCCAAATAAAATCCAAATTAGTAATGTTTATTTATTCATTCTCTAAGCAAACATTTAGACAAACTCCAGTGGCCTGGGTGCTATGGCAAGTGCACAGGAAAAATATAAGATATGTAAGTCTCTGCCCTCAAGGAGGAGTAAATACAGTGGTAAGGAAAACATATTAATGGAGTATGGTGAAGACTTCAAATGACAAACTAGAGGAGGGCAGAGGGCAGATGTGATCTTCTTGGCAGTGTTCAGGAAGACTCCTTAGCAGAAGGACATAAGAAAATAAATAAATAATTCATCGTTACTGAGTACCTAATATGTTCCAGACCCTGATTATACACTCAACAAATGCCATGTTATTTGATCTTCATTACCTTCTTTTTATATAGTCTCCTCATTTTTCAATGATGATAAAGCTTGACATGTTAAGTAATCTGTCCACATTTTATGTGTGACAGAGCTGATACTCACAATCTAATTCCAAAATTTTTATTCATTCCTTACGTTATTCTGCCTACTTGGGGTCACTTGAGCTGTATGGTAAGGTATTATTGGGCAGTTTTTAAAAGAATATACCAGACATATACCAGGCATATGTAAGAATATAAGAATAAGAATATAAGAATATTTCCAGGCAGCAAAGAGAAGGAGGCAATTCCAGGGAGAGACTGACATAAAAAGAAAAGTAGGCAAAGTAATATAGAAAAAAAGAGAAACTCTAAGGTTAAACTTAATGATAAATTTGTCCCATCAAAATCTAAACATGGAAGGTGTATTATGAGTACTACCATTCTCTCTATATTTTGCCCTTCTCTGTAAGTATCCAAGCCTGTTTGAAATTTTTAGGACTTATCTATATCCTGATGTTTCTAAGGATAAAAGTAATAATAAATGAGATTTGCATATGCCAAGTACTTTCTAAAATCTGAATACACATTAATTTCTTTATTCATAAGGACCTTATGAGGCAAGTAGCATTATTATCCCCATTTTAAAGATGAGAAAATTGCTATACAGGAAATTAAGTAATTCACCCAGAGTCAGAGAACCAAGAACTGATAGAGTTGTGATGCAAATATGAATATATAAAATCTGCTTTTATCCTATACACAGTACTACCTCTCCAGGTTTAGAAGCACCTTAAGGTTCAAATGGCTATTCATATGGGACAATATATAAAAACATAGAAACATTTGAAAGGCTATATAGATCACAGTCAGTTGGCCTATGATCTCTCATTTCATCAGTCATTAGAGGTTATTCAAATTATATGTTGTCAAGCAAAAACTACTCATTCTCACACTGTTCCATTTTTTTGTTGTTGTTGGAGACTTGTTTTGTAAAATAATCTTACTAGGATAAAATGACTGTTACCTGCATTTACTTACTAAAAATATTCCATATCCACTTATAGAAATGCAGTCATATTCATATGTCAGGCAGTAGAGCATTTCAGCTCTTCAAAGCATTCTTTTATTTCTTTGAGTAAGATATATGTATGTCCATCAGAATTAAATGGTCTAAGGCTCTGTTACTTTTACAGAGGAGTAAGCTTATAATATCAAACTTCCTACATCTTGCGGATAATAACTATAGATTCAGGGGAGGAAAAACAAATCAGAGAAAACAAACAAAGATTCTAGAATCTGGAAAGTTAAAGCAGATGGATTGTACAGGATAGTTAAACTCAGAAGAAACAACTCCTTTTATATTTTTTCATATTTGCCTTATATATTAAGGTGCATAAATATTTACAACTGTTGTATCTTCTTCTTGGGTTGACTCCTTTATCATTATGTAATGTCCTTCTTTGTCTTTTGTTATAGTCTTTGTTTTTTTTTTTAAAGATTTTATTTATTATTTATTTGACAGAGAGAGATCACAAGTAGACAGAGAGGCAGGCAGGCGGGGGGAGAGAGAGAGAGAAGCAGGCTCCCGGTCGAGCAGAGAGCCCGATGCGGGACTCGATCCCAGGACCCTGAGATCATGACCTGAGCTGAAGGCAACGGCTTAACCCACTGAGCCACCCAGGTGCCCTAGTCTTTGTTTTGAAGTCTATTTTGTTCAATATGAATATTGTTACTTCAGCTTTCTTTTTATTTCCATTTGCATAGGGTATCTTTTACCATCTCTTCACCTTCAGTCTGTGTGTGTCTCAAGATCTAAAGTGAATCTTGTAGGCTGTGGATGGGTCTTTTTATCCATTCAGCCACCCTATGTCTTTTGATTGAAGCATTTAGTCCATTTGCATTTAAAGTAATTATTGATATGTACTTATTGATATGTTGTTAACTGTTTTCTGGTTATTTTTGTAGTTCTTCCCTGTTCCTTGCTTCTCTCTTAGTCTCTTCCTTTGTAGTTTGGTGGTTTTCTTTAGTATTATGTTTGGATTCCTTTCTCTTTACTTTCTTGTGCATCTCATATAGGGTTTTGGTTTGTGATTACCATGAGGTTCCTATATAGCAATCTATATATATAGCAGCAATTTAAAAACTCCCAAAAAAACAGAAGTCCAGGATTAGAAGGCTTCCAGATACATTTTACCAAACATTTTAAAAAGAGTTAGTGCCTCTTCTTCTCAAATTATCCAAAAACCTGAAGAGGGAAGAATACTTTCAACCAGTGTTAACCTGACAGCTGATACCAAAATCAGACAGACACCACAGAAAAAGAAAATGATAGGCCAATATCCGTAAAGAACATAGATGCAAAAATCCTCAATAAAATATTAGCACACCATATTCAACAATACCTTAAAAAGATCATATACCACCACCAAGTGGAATTATTCCAGGGATGTGAAGATGGTTCATCATCCCCAAAACCAATTAATGTGATATACTACATGAACAAAACAAAGGAAAAAAAATCATACGATAATCTCAATAGATGCAGAAAAAAATTTGAAAAAATTCAACATCCTTTATGACAAAATTTTTCAACAAGGATAGTACAGAAGGAACATAACTCAACAGAATAAAGGCCTATATGACAACTTTATAACTAATATTTATTCACCAGTGAAAAGCTGAAAGCCTTATTCTAAGATCAAGAACAAGACAAGGATTCCCACTCTTGCCAATTTTATTCAACATAATATTGAAAGTCCTAGCCACAGCAAGTAGTTAAGAAAATTTTTTAAAAGACACCCAAATTGGTAGGGAAAAACTACAACTGTTACTATTTGCTAAATGACATTCTACTATATCTAGAAAACCCAAAGGATGTTACCAAACAAACTACTGGAGGTAATAAATAAATTCAGTAAAATTTTGGGATATAAAATTAATATACAGAATTGATTATGCTTCTGTACATTAGTAAGCTATCAGAAAGAGAAATAAAAAGATGATACCATTTTAATTGCATTGAAAAAGAATAAAACAGGAATAAATTTAACCAAAGAGATGAAAAGATCTGTTCTTTTGAAAACTATAAGACATTGATGAAAGAAACTGAAGATGAGTTCACAAAATGGAAAGAGTTATTTTATTTATACTGTGCTTATGACTGGAAGAATTAATATGGTTAAAATACCCATAGTGCCCAAAGAAATGTACAGATTCAATGCAATGCCTACCAAAATACCAATGGAATTTTTCACAGAACTAGAACAAAGTTGAATTTTATATAAAACCAAAGACCCTGAATAGCCAAAATAATTTAAGACTAAAAGAACACAGCTGGAGGCATCATGCTCCCTGATTTTAAGCTATCCCTACAAATCTATAGTAATCAAAACAGTATGGTACCTGACAAAAACAGACCACCTAGATTGATGGAATAGAATAGACAACAACAGAAATAAACCCACACATATACAGTCAAATAATCTATGACAAAGGAGGCAAGGATATACAATGGGGAGAAGACAGACTGATCAATAAATAGTGTTTGGAAAACTAGACATCTACATGCAAAAGAATAAAACTGAACCAACTTTCTTATACTATATGCAAAAATAAATTTAAACCATATTAAGATTGAATGTAAGACTCCAAATCATAAAACTCCTAGAAGAAAACATAGGTAGTAAGTTCTTTGACATTGAAATTAGCAATATTGTTTTAGGGCCAATCTCCAAAGGCTAGGAGAACAAACCTAAAATAAACAAATCGGATTACATCAAACTAAAAGTTTTTTGCACAATGAAGGAAACCATCAACAAAATGAAAAGGCGATGAATAGGAGGATACCCATAAGTCATACAACTGATAAGGGTTAATATACAAAATATGTAAGAATTTACACAAGTTAATATCAAACCACAAACAATCCAATTTTAAAAAAATGGGCAGATGGCTTGAATGAATGAGAATTTTTCTAAGAAGATATAGAGAAGGGCCAAACAGGTACATGAAATGATGCTTGACATCATTAGTCCTCAGGAAAATCCAAATTAAAACTGCAAGCAATATCAAGCTCACACAGGTCACACTGGCTGTTGTCAAAAGACAAAAAATAAGTGTTGGCGAGAATGTGGAGAAAGGGAACTCTTATACACTGTTAGTGGGAATGTAAATTGTTGCAGATACTATGGAAAACAATATGGAGGTCCCTCAAAAAATTTAAAATAGAACTACTATATGACCCACAAATTCTGCTTCCAGGTATTTATCTGACAAAACCCAAAACACCAATCCCAAGAGATACATGCACCTTATGTTCATTGCAGTATTATTTACAATAGCCAAGATGTGGAAGAAAACTAAGTGCCCATCAATAGATGAATGGATAAAGATGTGTGTGTGTGTGTGTGTGTGTGTGTGTGTGTGTGTCTTTGCCAGAAGAAGAATGAAATCTTGCCTTGTAACTACATAGATGGACTAAAGGGTATTATGCTAAGTGAAATAAGTCAGATAGAGAAAGACAAATATATCATTTCACTTATTTGTGGAATCTAAAAAAGCCAAAACAAATGAACAAGCAGAACAAAATAGAAACAGACTCATAGCTATAGGAAACAAAACATTGGTTATCAGATGGGAAGCTTTGGGGGGGTCATGCAACATGTTGAAGGGGATTAAGAAGTACAAACTTTCTGTTATAAAATAAAGAAGTCATGGAAATGTTATGTACAGCATAGAGAATATAGTCAATAATACTGAAATACATTTGTATGGTGACAGATGGTAACTAGACTTATGGGGATCATCTTATAATATATAAAAATATCAAATCACTATGATATATACTAAAACAAATAGGATAGTATATGCCAGTTATAATTCAATAAACACACACATATCATCAGAATGGGCAAAGAAGCAACTATATGTTATCTACAAGAGACATACTTTAAAATTAAGGAAAGGTTTAGGTTAAAAATAAATGCAAGTGACATTTCAGGTAAAGGACTGGTATCCAAGATCTATAAAGAACTTATCAAAGTCAACACTCTAAAAACAGATAATCCCGTCAAGAAATGGGCAGAAGACATGAACAGACACTATTCCAAAGAAGACATATGAATGCCTAGCAGAAACATGAAAAAAATGTTCAACATCACTAGCCATCAGGGAAATACAAATCAAAACACAATGAAATACCACATTACAGCAGTTAGAATAGGAAAAATTAACAAGGGCAAGAAACAGCAACATTTGGTGAGGATGTGGAGAAGGGGAACCCTCTTACACTGTTAGTGGGAATGCAAGCTGGTACAGAGGTTCCTCAAGAAATTAAAAATAGAGCTACCCTATGACCCAGCAATTATACTACTAGGTAATTTATCCCAAAGATACAGATGTAGTGAAAAGAAGAGGCACATGCACCCAAATGTTCATAGCAGCAATGTTCACAATAGCCAAACTGAGGAAGGACCTGAGATGTCTTTCAACAGATGAATAGATAAAGAAGATGGGGTACATATATTCAATGGAATATTACTTAGCCATTAGACAAGATGAATACCTACCATTTGCATCAACATGGATGAAACTGGAGGGGATTATGCTAAGTGAAATAAGTCAAGCAGAGAAAGACAATTATCATATGGTTTTACTCATTTGTGGACTATAATAGCACAGAGGGCCATAGGGGAACCGATGGAAAACTGAAGGGGAATATATCAGAGAGGGAGACACACCATAAGAGACTCTGGACCCCAGTAAACAAACAGGGTTACAGAAGGGAGGGAAGTGGGGAGTGAAGTAACCTGATAATGGGTATTAAGTAGGGTACATGTTGTGATGAGCACTGAGTGTTATACACAACTAATGAATCATTGAACACTACAACAAAAACTGATGGTGTACTGTATGTTGGCTAACTGAACATGATAAAAAAAAAGATGTATGCATTTTTACTGTAAAAAAATGGATTCTTTAAAAGATACACATGAAAATAAACATAAGCAGGCTGAAAAAGCAAAGTCACTATTAGGTAAAATAGAGTTGACACTATTAGGTAAAAAATAATGAGGAATATTTCATAATTATAAAAGGATCTATATCTCAGAAAAACATAATCATAAATCTGTATTATTAGCAACTATAATTGGTCATTATTGGTAACATAAACTCAAAATAAATAAATTTATCAATGACTTTAGTATACAATATTAATATACAACTTTAATTGTATTTGTGTACACTAGTAAAAAATAACTGGAGGATGAAATTTTTAAAAAAATCATTTGCAATCATACCATATAACATAAGATTCTTGGGAATAATTTTAACAAAATACATGCAGTGTATCTTCATTCAAAACCACTGATCATAATAAAAACAACAAAAACAGATTACTGCTGAGAAAAATCACAGAATATCTAAATGAAGATACACTATGTTCATGGATTAGAAGACTAAATATTTTTAAGATGTCAGTTCTTTATAAATTGCTCTACAATTAAACATAATCCCAGTGAAAATTCCAGCAGTCTTTTTAATGGAAATTGATAGGCTATTTGTAAAATTTATGGGGAAATGTAAATGACCTAGAATAGCAAAAGCAATTTTTTAAAAAGAATAAAGTTGGAGGACTTACACTGACTGACTTTAAAGCTTACTGTAAAGCTGTGCTAATCAAGACAGCCTGTGGTATTAGCAAAGGAATAGCCACAGATTTTTTTTGAAGGAAGGGAATATACAAATAGTTTTCAAAAGGTCATCTAAGATTGTACTGAAATTATTTTTCTAATAATAAGTCAGTCATCTTTTTCACTCTCATGCCCTCACAAGTGTACAGTGGTGTTTTCCAGAAGTTCAATGATCTATAATATCTCATTATCTCATTAAATCTTTAAGGCAGAAGTAGATGTGCATATCTAGCTGTCTTCTATTAAAACAGAAATTAAAGATACTTAAAAATGTAAAACAATGTTTTTTTTTCTCATTTTTAATTTTGGAATATTTATATATTTTTATAAAAATATGTTGTTTATTGATTTTACATAAATTAGTAAATGTATTCTTAAATTTCTCAACTTTGGTTCTTGATATAATAAATATTGATAGATTTAATTCACATAAACAAACAAAAAGCTGTTTGTGGTCCTCTGTAATTTTAAAGAGTATATGGGGTTATGAGACAAAGAAAAGGAAAGAAAAAAAAAAGAGAAGAGAAGACCACTGGAATAGAGAGTCCAAAAGTAGATCCATATGTTGACTGAAATATTAAAAATATTTTCAATAAAGGTGCCATGAAAATTCAGTAGAAAAAGGAATGTCTTTTCAAGAAATGGTTCAGAAATCACTTGATATCTGTATGGAAAAAATATGAACAATGACTTAACCTCTCACCATAAAAAAGTATTAATAATTCTGAATGGAGTATAGACCTGAATATAAAAAGTCATAATTTTAACGTTTCTAGAAGAAAACATTAAATTATGTGATGTAAAGAACTATCAACATAATATGTTATATACAAACTATTATAACATTGTATGCTAATTATACTTCAATAATTTTTAAAAAAATATATGACATAGGGTTAGACTTAACTAAGATGTAGAAAATGTAAATCATAAAAGGAAAATTTAAATCTATTTTATCAAACTAAAAAACTTACTCTTAAAAACTACTTTTACAAAAAAAAAGCCATTAAACAAGAGAAAATTTTGAAATGCATATTTTTGGCAAATAACTCATATTCATAATATAAAAAGAAGGTTTTCAACTCAATAATAAAATTACGACCCAATAAAAATATTTAACAGCATTTCACAAATAAAATACATGACTAATAAACCCAAGAAAATAATCTCACCATAGTTAGTGATTAGAAAAAGGCAGGGGCACCTGGGTGACCCAGCTGGTAGCATCCAATTCTTGATTTCAGTTCAGGTCATGATCTCAGGGTCATGAGATGGAGCCCCACATTGGGCTCCAAACTGGACATTGAGCCTGCTTAAGATTCTCTCTCTCCCTCTCCATCTGCCTCTGCCCCATCATCCCCCCAACCCTCTATGCACAAATACTCTCTCTCTTTCTCTTCCCACCTAAAAAAAAGAAAAGAAAGAAAGAAAAGGAAAGGAAAAGGAAAATTCAAGCCATAATGAGATATCACTTTATGCCCATTTGAATGACTAAATTCAAAAAGACTGACAATATCAAGTCATGGTAAGGATAGGGAGCAACTGATACTCTCATGTAATACTAGTGAAAATTTAACATGGTACAACCACTTTGGAAAACTCTTTGTTGGTTTCATAAAAAGTTCAACATCTGCATATGATATTAGCATTCTGCTAATAAGTATTTTCACAAAGAAAGAAAAACATGTCCACACAGTCTTCTGCACAAATACTCATAGCACCTTTATTCATAATATGAAAAAAGTGGGAACAATCCAAATATTAATCAACAGCTTGTTATACAAAATGTGATATTTTCATTCTGTGGCTACTGAGCAACAAAAAGAGACCACTGATACACACCCAGCATGAATCAACTCTAAATCATTATCTTGGGTGAAAGAAGGTAAAGGATGTGTGTGTGTGTGGGTGTGTGTGTGTGCGTGTGTGTGTGTGCGCGTGCGTGCATATATATATGCCAAGTCTATTTATGTAAAATTCTCAAACATGCTAACTAATCCATAGTGATAAGAGAAAAAACACAAAAGAGATCAATGCCTTACTGGAGTTGTGGTTAGGAGAAATGGTCTGCAACGGGACAATGCAACACAAGGAACCTTCTGAGGATGATGGAAATGTTCTGTATCTAATTGTGGAAATGATTTCATGAGTGTAAACAACTGTCAAAATTGAACAAATTGGATGCATGGTATGGTATATAAAGTTGATACAACATTTTCTTAAACTAAGTCTATAAATGTGACATCTAAATCAATTTTCTAACTAACATTTATTTGTGCACTCACACCCACAAATACACTGTTGAGCTACATATCCATTCCATCACCCAATCTACTCATTCAACAAATGAGTCTTGCAATGTGGAAAGTATGGAGATAAATAAAAATATCATGACCATTTATATTTTAAAACTGGGAAGATAGGGGCGCCTGGGTGGCTCAGTGGGTTAAGCCGCTGCCTTCAGCTCAGGTCATGATCTCAGGGTCCTGGGATCGAGCCCCGCATCTGGCTCTCTGCTCGACAGGGAGCCTGCTTCCTCCTCTCTCTCTACCTGCCTCTCTGCCTGCTTGTGATCTCTCTCTGTCAAATAAATAAAAATCTTTAAAAAAAAAAAAACTGGGAAGATTGGCACAATCACGCAAGATGGGGCCTCATTAAGCCAACATACTGAGAGAGAAGATCTTATCTTGTTTTTCTCTGATCAACATCAGAATTGCAATTACAATTATATGATCTCCATCCAGTTCAGATACCCTTCATTTTTAACCATTCTTAATATATTATGTTAATGCAGAACTACAAAATATCAACAAATGGAATAGTTGAAAATAAGTAAGAAGTCACACTATGAAAGGAATTATGTATATTTTACCAAGAGTCAACTTAAGCAAACATGCCAATTATTATTAAAAATAATATTGTCTAATATTAACAAACCATCATGAAGAAAGAACTTATAAAACCATCAAGCATTAATGTATTAAAAGAAAGTCTCTGCCTCTGTTTTCTTTAGTTTATTATTCTGTTGTTTTGCTTAGATTTTGCTCAGTAGGTTAACCACTCATAAGAGAAATCCTCTGGGATACAGGCAATACTTTATTCACAGTAGCATAGGCAGGGCAGAAAATCAGAATTTCTTGGAGTATCAAAGAATCACTGGAATGAGAAGAATCCACCAGTGATGGGAGAATGAAAAAGGGCAACAGTGGTCCTATCTGTTTGCCAAAGGCGATGTGGGTGAACACAATCAATTTGGCACCTAAACTTCAAAGAATAATCAGAGGGTCACTGTTTTTACACAGAGATCCAGCTGCTCATGCTGTGGACCTCATAGGTCAAGGGAAATGCCATAATAGACTGGAGAGCCTAGTTCTGCTTTGTTTTTGCACATCCTTTGCTATATTCATTGTTGTGTCTGGTCCCAGTGAATAGATTCATCTGGGTAGTCAAACATTATATAAATTGCAGAGATTTTTTTCTTCTTTGCAATTGCTCAAATTTCAAACTAAATGTTGGTCAAGTAAAACTTTTTGTTCTCACAATTGTTATTCTTATGTAGCTGCTAAACATGTCTGATTCATCTCTTTGGTAGAGAAGCCAAAAGAGTCAGATCAGCTTCATCAGTTCTGCAAGTCTGAATCAACCAAAGGGAGAAATGGGTGTCAGAAGCCATGGATGTTTCCATAATCTGGGATGTGCACAAGAAATCAAGAGGGGGGTGGAGAAGGATAGCCATAAACCTCAGACCCACCTAGGTGATTGCAGTAAGAACAAGACCCATAAACAGGAAGGATCTGCAATCCAAGGTCATGGGATCACTACTTAATATGTGAGTAGATAGTGATCTGTTTGAGCACAATCCTCAGTCAGTACCTCAAATTGGACCTATTGCCTTCTACATGATAAAAGGTGTGTCAGTGGGACTGGAAGGACAGGATAGGAGAGATCAAGGAGACGCAGTGCTGAATATTACAGAGGTCTCATTCTCTTCAGTATATTTTTGTTTGATGCCAGCTATTACCACTGCTTTCTCTTTGGCCTGTGTCTACTTGACCTGCACATCAGTGATCTTTGGTGATGGTGATATGAGATGAGAGGCATAGAGATTATTCTGGCCTCTGGCTGAAAAAAGGATGATCTCCTGGTGGAAAGTTACCTGGAAATCCTTCCCCCATGTTGCAAGAATAATGAATTCCATGATACTGCTCCACCAACCATTCTCCACAGCTACAGTAAAACACGGTTGTATATCTAATTATTTCTTGTCTTCTTTGTTCAGACTTTACAATAATTCTGTGGTGTTCTGCCAATGTTAACTTTGCTCCTTAAAAATTCCTGGAAAGTTATTTTTGAAATACGAATTTTCTCCCTTACCCAAAAGACACTGAGTACCTTCTTAACTTATAATTGTTAGTAAAATCATGCAGTATGAGGAGTGAACTTATTCTTCTCATTCTTTAGTTCTTCTCCTACCTCATATACCTTAACTCAAAGCATCAAAGAGAGACAGTAATGAAATAATGAAGTCTGTTCCCAAGGAGTTGAGTTCTCACCTCTGATTGGTTCAGTTAGCCTCTCTGAATTGGAAATAATAGAAATAATTATATACAATCTCCCTGCCTCAAAGTTTTCATGAGTATGGCAAGATAAAGAAATAAGCATAGTTTGAAGAATTAAAAACATGAGAATTAGATATTTTAAAATAAAATGTAAAATTGTACCTCTTGGTGTTGTTAGCAGGGTTTATAGTACCTAAAACATTAGTATGTAAAGATATAGGTATTGCTCCTGGTTAGCTTACTCTAGAATTACCTAGAATCTACCCTCTGATTATTGTTGACATTTTTTAAATGTCTACCTCCCAAAATGCACTAATTTACCTCAAGTATGATTATTCTTTACATAGAGAAGAAATAACTCTTGCTTATCTCATCCATTCAAAATTTGTTAATTTTTAACAAACCATTCCAAAAGCAACAACAATGATTTTGGATATAAAAATCAAGGTAGATTTAAATAAGGGGGCTGAACTATGAGAGTTGCCAGTTGATGGTATTGGCTGATATTTCTGCTACTACATAGTGAGCTAGTCCTATAAAAATCATGTCACATTGTGTCACTGTCTTAGAGGATTGAGACAGACAGAATGATTCAAATCAATATAACTACTGAACTGGGGTTTAAAGAAAGCATATCTTATGTTTCTCAAGACATTTTATGCAGTGCATATATGAGGAACAAATGAAGTGCAGTCAGTCTTGCTGACAGGGTAGAATTTGGCTGGTCCTGTAACCACTATTTTTGTTTTGCATTTTCTTTGATTTAAGAAGGGAGGGAGAGAGGAAGGAAGAGGGAAGACACATTTTTCTTCTTCTTGTCCACAACTTAATTAAGAAGAGGTTAGTAGGAATAGTGTTTTGTGATTAATTTTATTCCATGATTTTAGTGTTCCTATTATGTCTCTTTACATTTGAATAAAAGCATCTCACATAAATCTTCGTTCTAATTTCCTCTGCCTTCTATACTCTTTTCCTTTTTCCCACCCAAATTAGTGCTAATGGTAGCATTATGGGTGGGACAGCACTGCCCTTGGTCTAGAGTGCTGGGATCTCAGTTCCAATGTTACTATTTAATAGCTGTGTGTTTGGGGGAAATCATTTATCCTTTTTAAATTATAGCAAAATTATGTCACATGTGCCAATGTCAAAGATCTCTTCCAGTTTTAAGCAGATTTAGCCTACTTTTTATATCTATCAACAAGTTGTGATGATTCTCTTTTATATACTGACTTTCCTATTATTGTGTCAATTAATACTCCTTATGTTGAAGTTTTTGTGTCTTAGGAAATGCAGTTAAAATACAATTGAGTATACCATGGAAGACTTAGCTAAAAGAAAAACGGAAAATTCAACACTCACAAAAAAATACTAATGCCATTTACATTGACCTTAAAAATTGCTTTATTGAAATGGAAAGCTTGTCTTTTTCAAATATTAAATGTATATGTGTCTGATCATCAACAAACTGTGGCTCAATGTGTATAATAATATCTTTATAATAAACAAAATTTTGAAGAGCACAATAAGTCACCAAACCCAACATACCATATATTCTATAATCCCAACATTAGCTTACTGATTAATATGCTCTGGAACCTAGTTTAACAGAAGATTTATGAACTATCACATAGCCTTCTGAAGTTCAGGTCAAGGAATTCTCTTAAGGTATTTTTTAAAGTGTGACAACTGTGTGGCTCACTTATAGATTATAGGGTTTTTCTATAGGTTAAATATATGCGGTAATCCTGATATCTACAAAAGTAGAACATCACATATCACAGTAAAATACTCCAGGTGCATTATCACTGTCCCCTGGTTGCCTTTGCCCTGCTTTCCATTTAGTTATCACTGGCTTTCCAGGGCTCTTGAACTTGAAAAAGGTTAGACAACACACCACTGGAGCAGTTTGTGAGCATCAGCAGATTTAGCTTGTAATTTCATTGATCTATATGGGCTCGCTGTTTGCAAACCAGCTGCTGCACTGTTTCCCCACAGCTACTGATCTCAGTAGCATTGATTTTTTCCCCCTTACATTAACATAGCATTACTTCTTTAATGGGCAATAAATGACTGGATGTAAATACAATCAGGGCAGCAACAACAAAAGGAAAACGTCAGACTCATTTTTATTTAAGAGATCCTTTCCATTAATATTTGCCATAAAATTATAACACAAATTATTGACAAAAGTAATGTAATTTTGATTTTAGTGCATTTTGTTCATCTGTAGATATGTGGTGTCTGCCAAGTGATCTTCTCTTCCTAATGCATTAGGCAAAGCAATACAATAATGGTGCTTTTATGGATACTGTAAATTTGTACCATTACCTTAGTACAACTAAATTCTATTCATGAAAGAAAGCAGAAAGCAATACAAAGGTTTACACTTAACTCCACATAGGCTAAAAATGAAGGCATTTTAGATTGTGTCAGCTCACTAAAGGACAACTTTACGATATTGGTTAATTTCAATAATTTTTTTTTTAAATGACTAATCTTTGATATTAAAGAATTTGGTCTATATATATGTTAAGACAAAACCCTTACATAGTTTTCTGATACACATTTAAAGTGTGAGTGTGTGCACCTGCCTGCAGGGTGAACACTATTTAGAAATTATTTCTCAGATTTCCTTTCTGGAGTTAAAACCTGTAAATGATAACTATGGGAGGGGATATAAAAAGCATGCATTTTAAAGTTCATTATGCAAAGATATGTTTTAGGTGGTGAAAGACATGAAAGGACTTAACACTTTTGGTTGTCAGTTTAGTTACTTTAAAGAAGCCTACTGCCATTAAGCTCAACCAATAATTTCAATTTGAAATAACACAAAGTCAACAATGTATTTTATTTCATAAATTTTAGAATTTACATTGATTTCCATTGCTATTGACAATATATAACCAATATCACACATCCAACATAATCTCAATTACCAAGACAATTGTATTCTTTTTTGTTTGTTTTCAGATTGACAAATATCTTCTGGCAAAACTTTCTCAGATGTTTTATGCCAGGACTCTGAAAGATACGGTTTTGGGTTTTCAAGAAAATAGTGCTGAATCTAAAGTCTTCTCAAAAATCACCTATTTTTAGCCATGATTTTAAAAATCTCTATTTTCTCAATATCCTTCTACCAGTTTCCAATTTTCACTAAGTTTCAGGGACCATTGTATCTCAAATAGGTGGAAATAACTATTTCTAGCAATAATTTTTATACATCAGTTTTCTTTTTTTAGAAATTCTGTTTTGTAGACAGGTGATAAGAGTATTGATCTGAAGTAAGATTCACCAGAATCGATGATAAAGATAGAAAATATCTAGAGCAACATCTACAATACATTTCAGGGTAACTGTTACATTTTAATGATTTTATTATTGTTTTATTGTTGTCACTGTTACTTAGAAAAACATTTACTCATTTCTTTCACTCTAATATCTTTTTTAAAAAATTATGTCAGTGTCTATAACTCTTTTTCAGTGGGTGATCCATCCCCAAGCCTGAGACCTATAAATGCCTTTGGCACTAACAGTACTCTGTCCTTATGGTATTGTCCAAAGTCTAACCTTCAAATAATGAACTGCTGCTGAGTCTCCGTCATTGTGTCTTGGGTGCTTCTGCTACCTGGTCTTCAAGCTAGCATGCCTACTTCCTGCAATATTCCTGGTTTGCTACACATCATGCATCACTGAATTTTAAAATATTTACTTTTTTGGTAAATGAATCAGATTCTCCTCATTTCTATCTTGGTTATCAGTAGAAAATTAGGATAGTGGAGCTTCTTCTCTTTTAATCCTAAAATTCCAGGTTTAGAAGGGAAAAGAATACTTAGAAAAATGACATCTCTTTCAGATAATTTTTAGAGGCAAGCAATAGACTAACAGATATTCTTAGATGCCTTTTTAAGAACTTGTATATAATTCATATTTATTTCTGTTAAGAAAATTTAAGCCCAAGGAATAAGCCCATAATTTATGTACCCAGTAAAATATCCAAAAAGTTTCTAATATTTCAAATACAGTAAGCTGCATTGATTCTGTTATGCAACTAATGTATAAAGGTATTCAAGACTACACTGGATTGCTTCTGTTACAACTTACTTCTCTTCAATAGTTAAGTCTTATTTACAAACTGCAATGCCATAAATATAAAGTTATAAGGAATCTTTACAAAACCAGGCTTTCTGGACTAATTTACATAATGAAACTACTATTTAACAGACACTATTGACTGAGTACTAGCTATAAGTCAGATAATTGATCAAGTCATATACCCAGTCTCAGAGAGCTTATAGTCAAACAGAGGTTACATACAGATACACAATTCACTCTATTTTTTTGTATAAAATCTCCTAGAATTGATGAAACACTTCCTTCGTTGTCTTTGTAGCAGAGACAATGGTCTACCATCCCCATATTGTGGATATGCAGATATATCTCCCAGACATCTTGTAGCTGGGAACATGGCAATGGACTATGGGTTGAAAATATTAATTTCACCTCCAGGCAAGACTCCTAAAATATCTCATACAACCCTCCACAGGACCTTTTTTCTTTTACGTATTGACTGAACAAATGAAGTGAATCCATGATAGAATTCCAAGAAGACCCCTCAATGTGATGGGGTCAAGAGAAAGGTGTTTGGGTAAAGAGCTATCCAGGAGGAACTCCTGACTTAGGTGGACTATGATATGAGTGGGGAACAGATTTGGTTGTGTTAAGACTCTGAGATTTTAGGTTTCTGTGTTAACTTCCCTTAATAATTCTCTATGATCACTATATTACATATTGTCCTATGTTGTAGTACAAAGGTATACACAGGCTTTAGCAAGGAATGTAGGGATTTGGTCCCTCTACTAAAAGGGACTCTAAATTCTACAGTTATAAAGTAGCTTATTTCCCCTTATGGATTTTTTCTGACAATGTCTTCCTACCAGTGTTCTGAAAGGGTGTCATTCTTCATTGAAAATCATGTAGCTCATGTGGTCTCAAAAATGAAATAATCAAGCTTAAAATTACTAGCCACCATTTAAATAACATTTACCCAGTACCAAGCAAAAATTTAATTACATGCAAACTTCATTAAAATCCTTTAAGGCAGATATTATCATATCCATTTTTATATACAAGGAGATGGAGTCTAACAGAATTGAAATAAATTACCCAACTAGAGAATTCTAGCACAAATATTTTGACCCTGAGTCTGTCAGTGCTCAAACTATTAATTTTCTTAACCTAGTTAAGCAGCATCTTTTATTTGAATGCTTCAAATAATATTCACACTGATTTCTGAAGGCTCCCCTTTTTGTGTGATATGCTTTATTTCTTGACCTATGTTCTTAATAGGTGAGGTTCCCATATAGTTAAGTTCCAGAAAGGTGAGATGCATTTTCTTACAACAGGTTCATAATAATCTCTTATCTAATATATATGGGTATGATTTTTTACATTTAAAATATTTTTATTATAAAACTACTAAACATAAAAAGTGGAGAATATACTTAACCCCCATGTAGCCATCCTATATCTTCAACCGTAATCATTTGATGGCTAATTTTGGTTTCATATACTCATCTTACCCTCCAGATTTATTTTGAAGTAAATTTCAAACTTCAAATAACTTCATTTATAAATAGAAGAATAGATCTCTTTTAAATTACTCTAAAAGTTAGAAAACTTAAATATATGAAATTTCCATACTATTATCATACCTTAAAAAAGATTAAAATAATCTGGGTAGGAATTCTCAACAGATATTATTCACATGTGTGCTAAATAACATATATTGGGTAATGTTGTGCTCCAGGTCTATCTGAACATTTTGAACTCTATCCATTAAGTTTGAAAAACTTTGATACTGTACTCAAATTATATACCTAGCTCTTTTTCCCCCCTATAGCCTCTAGGCTAGCTATTATTTAAAATGTTTTTGTTTTTAATTGTGAATTTTACATATGTCATTAAACATTTATACTTTGAGTCACTGTCAATAACCTTGTTATTGCAGTCATTTACAATGTGCTTTTTATAATCCCTATATTACCTAAGATGCAAGAGAATTAACTTACTCCAAGTTATTAAATTTTTCATTCCTATCAATGTTAATGTTCTACCAGTGAAAACCGAGGCTTAAAAGATAGCTTCTAATTGTCACAATTGATCATTAAGTGTGTTAGCAATTCCTAGAAAGCGTGGCCTGGCTTTTGAACTGGAAGGATATTTTCTAGCATCCTGACTCTGTCTCATGTATCATTTTACTGCATATGTGTCTTACTATCCTTGTTGTTGAAAGGGGAAAAACAAGATAATAACACACATCCCTGTGCCACACAGAAATCTTGTGAGAATTAATACTCAGAAAGGACTTCAGAGCTTAGTGAGAAAAGGCACTTTAGAATATAAACACCATGCAATTATTCTTATTACTGTGAGCTAGAAAAATGCTAGGAAGAAATAGCATGATTATTGTGGCATGCATTAAGCCAAGTAAGAAAGCAGGCTAGTGGGGAATCCCATCGAAGATAAAAATTACTCTGACCAATCCTTCCTTCCCTCCAGCCACTGAAAGAAATTATTTTTATAGCCATGTTTAAATGGTACCCTAACTTCTTTTCATTTTGCTTAAAATCTGTGATATAGGAATTGTGCTTAAATGAAATTTCCATCAGCTTTTCCATATTAAAAAAGCAAGTGCATTTTAATGCACATATTGAACATTAAATCATTTTTTGCTGCAGGTTATTGCAAGTAAATAGTAATTGTAAAATAGATTATTTTTGATGAAACAAAATGAAAATAGACTGCTAATGTTCACCTCAGATTTTCTCATCATTTCATTAACAGTTCAACTAGGAAAGATATTTTTATAATGATGGGCAGGAAAATCATACTCATCAATATGTATCCATATTCATATGTTGGTATGCTAGAAATATAAAGTAAGAGCACAGAACCACATGAAATGCATATGCCCCTTAAAATGATTTGTGACAACTATTATATTTGTCCAACAATTGTCTCTTCATTCTCAATATTCAGACACCAAACTCTCTAAGAAATCTAACAAAACTTAAATGATAATCAATTTGCTTTTCCACAAACTGACCTTTTCAGAAAACGGGAATTTGTCAAACAAAAACTCGTGGAACATATTAGATTCCCACTGGACTAACTAAAACTTCTGTCCTACTTCTGTGTCACCTTTAAACTCAAACACTAGCCCCATTTACTCTTCGTATCTTTATATATATAATACATTTTTTGTTCTTTTATACTCAACACCTCCATTTCTACAGATGGCTTGCCCCAAAACAAAAGTAATTATGCACTTTAAGACATTGTGAAACTGTAAAGATTCAGCCAGTTTCCAGCAAGAATAATAAAATAGCAGTCCCTTGAAAGGACAGTTTCAGCTGGCGCAGGCAGAGAGCTGAGAATGGTACTGCTGAGCTTGTATTGCCCCCTATGGCTGCTATCTGGCAGTTCCAGGGGAAAAGACGCACAGGGCTCTGTCCTCAGTACAGCAGCATCAGGGCGCTATGCTTTGAGCTTTAGCTCATTTCTGAATGAATACATTACAGCATGAGAGCACTGATTCAGATGCTAATATTTTGGAAATTTATATTCTTTATTTTATCCCTTATCAGTGCAGTAAATTAACACCTCACTGACTTTATCCATTTTAACATATTTGCCAACCTTACACAAATTCTTCAGTTATGTTAGTGAAAATTCTTTTAAATAACAAGAATTTTTGATAGTTATTTTCAAGTACATAGATCTCTCAGAACGACATTCCTTTTTTCTGAGCTCCAGTTTTATCTTTTTATCAGTTTCATCCCATCTAGTGCTGAACTGCAAGTGTAAGTTATGCACATATCTATGCTTTTACTTCCAAACTATATGGTGAGTTCAGTGAAAGCAGAGGTTAGACCTTATGTCATTGTACACCCAGGCAGTGATAGCAGAGTGATGGGCTCAGAGAAACTGCTCTACCAACCTGAGATTACTGGCATGCCTTCTTGAATTTATTTTATTACTAATTGCTTAGGCCCCGTCCCCTGGAAGCAGAGCCTAAGAGAGCAAACTGAATGCACAAGGTTACTAAGGGTGTGGACTTTGCAGGCAGAGCCTACATAGAAGCTGGAAAAACGGAGGGGGAAGGGGGATAGGGTGAAATTAAACAAAGATATGGTCTGTAATGGCTACACCTGATGTCCGGCATGGGTGGGATGAGACTCTAAAGCATGAGTTGTACCACCTCAATTCTTGAGGCAAGAGGCCAGTCTATTGTACCCCTTATTTTTTGGTCATTCTCTGTGCCAGCTACTCAATAGTAGGAGACACATAACCTCCTGGGTGAAGTAACAACCTCAGCTGAGGGCAAATTTCCAGAGAAGAGGGCAGCTGTGAGCTGTGAGTAGCCAATACTTCCAGCATATGAAGGACAATAAAGGAGGAGAGTAAAGGGAATTTGAACCGAGCATCTGCCATATGCACTCAAATGCATTTGTTTCCTACAACAAATTTACTCCACCCAGTCACAGATTCTCAAGGATTCTGTGATCACAATTCTTAAGATTTATTAGCTGCTGCAGTTGGTCTTATGGGAAAAATTGACACTCATCTCCTTTCTTTATCACCCATTCTATATTCCTCTCTGTATCTCTTAGCACTTCTGCTGGCCTCGATAGCTTACCCAGTAGAATAACAAACACACAGCCTTATCGCCGAGCAGCAAGCCCTTTTACAACGATCTTCTAAGAAAGGCCATAGTTGCTGTACTTGCCCATTCACTCACCCCAGTGAATCACTTGAATGTCCCCAAACATGTTCTGTTCTGCTGTCAGTAGCCTGACTCCCAAAGAAGATTGTTGTGTGTGTTTGCTCCTCTATCGGCACTAGCTGCCCAAACAACCAGATAGCAGTTGTACCTTTGCATTCATATGTATACAGGTAGAAAGGATCCCTCTAGAAACCCAGGACCCCTATACTCACAGAGCTTTCAGGGTGAGGAAGCACAAATTCTCCAAGCAGGTCCAGAGGAATGATAAGTAGGACCATTCCTTTCACTCCTTAGTTCCCAAAGCCATGTGTGATTTGCTGGGGCTGCCACAACAAAATATGACACCCTGGGTGGCTTAGCCAACAGAAATTTATTTCTTCATTGTTCTGGAGTCTGGAAATCCGAGATCAAAGTAACAGCAGGGTTGGTTTCTCCTGAGACCTCTCTCTTAGGCTTGCAGATAGCCATTTTCTCTCCATCCTCACATAGTCTTTTCTCTGTGTGCATGCATTCCTGGAATCTCTTCCTCTTCTTAAAAGTACAGCAGTCCTATTGGATTAGGTCCCCACCCTTATGACCTCCTTTCACATTAATTATTTATTTAAAGGCTCTATCTCCAAAATAGTCACATTCGTGATTAGGACTTTAATACTTGAATTTCTTGTGTGGCAGGGAGAGGCACAATTCAGTCCATGGCAACATGAATTCTGTCTGTTTCTGATGTAGTAGTACATAATGCATGTTGATTTAAGAGTATACCGCATTCTGAAAAATTGTGTCCCATCCTTATAAAGTGTCATTTCCAAATTGTTAGCTCACCTGCATCTTTAAGGTCATCCAACTATTCTAACAGGACAAGTTTCTGGAGGGTACAGCAGGTGATGAGACCAATGGTTCCCATGGTCATATGCCTATTTCCCTACCTTCTTTACACACACACACACACACACACACACACACACACACAAATGTATCTCTTGATCTGAGATGTTATTACCCAGTGAATTCATGCCTGTGAATCAAATACTCCATGAGCTCTTAGAATACAAGGTTGGAAAAGTCCCATAGGGAGGAAAGTTGAATCCATGAGTGTCAATCCTGCTCAGGATAAATTCTGCCTTTTTCAAGATAAAAAGAGTTCAATTAAATCAAATAGGCACTAAGTGGCAGACCGGTCTCCTTCTGGAATAGTATCATAGAGAACACTGAGCATTAATTTCTGTTGCTGATAGGTCTGGCATTCACGAATAACGATTAGTTAGATAGGTCCTGGTAATATAGTGCACATATTCTTGTGCACATGGATTCCATTTCTGCGCACTGACCTTCCATTTGCATGCCTATCACATGACCATCATTGTCATGGTCAAGGAGAGAGGCTGACTGAAAACAGCTGGCCAAGCCATCCTGTCTGTTTGGTTGTTTAGTGCTCTTTTATAAAGGGTCTACTCTAGTGTGCAGTGCAAAGAGCTTCATGCATCCTTTCTATTCCCACAGATGCATCTATGTATGTTTCTTCCCAGAAATATTTAACCTTGATCTCACAGTATTGCTCCTGCCAGATCCCTTGACTAACCATATAAATTATTTATCACTATTTATGAATCCATTACTATTTTTATCTTAAACTGTATCTTTCTTTACACAATAAACAGGAACTCTGCCCAAAGCTCTCCAAACTGGTAGACTTTCCTTCCTTCATCATCATCTTTCAAAGCTAAACTTAGGAGGAAGTATAATGCATCCACTATTAATTTTAAGAAGGTTGCATTAAAAATGCCAACTCATATGTGAACCAGCTCCATGCTCAGTTTTCTATCCCCTTCTGCCACCTAGACACAGAAAACCCAATGAGGCCTGTTGTGGATTGTGTTACTTTAAGAGCAGGCTCAGTTATGGAGTTTAGAATACAGGATGTTTGAGGGAGACAAAACATAAGTGACTCTTAATCTCACAAAACAAACTGAGGGTTGCTGGAGGGAGGGGGGTTGGGAGAGGGGGTTGGGGTTATGGACATTGGGGAGGGTATGTGCTATGGTGAGTGCTGTAAAGTGTGTAAACCCAGCGATTCACAGTCCTGTACCCCTGGGGATAAAAATATATTATATGTTTATAAAAAATTAAAAATTAAAAAAAGAGAGAGATGCAAAAAAAAAAAAAAGTTAATGACAGATCTTAAAAAAAAAAAAAAAAAAAAAGAAGTCCCCCTGGGATCAACACCAGTGGAAGGGAAAAGAAGCAAGATTAAGAAGTCAAGTTCTAATGCAGCCTTATCAACCCTATGGAGATCTCTAGATAAATATCTCTGATAGTTAAATGTTCCTTCAGAGTTAGCCTAAAATGGGTCAAAATAACCAGCACTTTAAACCTGCATTGATCGGTAAGGGGCGTGACCATGGGTGAGGCAGCTCTCTGTGGCTAAGGCATTCCCTGAAACTGTGGAGAGTATCTTCACAGTACCCCTGGCAGATGGAACATTGACTCCTCCCTCAAAGAGGAAGGCGAGAAGTTCATCACAGTGTCCATCATAAAACCATTGGTATGAGCTGAAAAGAGGTTGCTGGTTGCAACAGTGATAGGTAAAGGAAGTTCTAGCTACCTTGTTTATGCATCTTTCATGAGCCCTCTGGATCTGCCTCAGCTTACATATGCTGGATGTATCATTTATGCCTTATAATGGATTGATGTTGAGCTCACCCTATCAAATCTTATGACTTGATAGTCTGAAATTATCCAGCCCATGATGAGACATTCTGGCTGCATGATCACTTGATATCCCATAGTGAAATGCTTCAGCTCTACCTGGGCCCACCAATATGCTAAGGTCTGTCTGTAGAACGGTTCTCTGCTACATATGGCATATCGTTGCTCTAAAACTTTAATGGTCTATGTTTCAACTCTTCCATTGTGGCTTAAAAGAATTTCCATATAGCATGGTTTTCCACCATAAATACCTCTAGGTATTTATGAAGTATGTATCAGGTATTTATGAGGTATACATGAGGTCCACCTGGCCATATGGCTAAGTAATAGGCTACCCAAACCACAGATGGACCATCCACAAAATCATTTCTTGCTCTAGGTCTCATTCAAATCTAGAAGCTTTTATTATATTATTAAAATAGTAATAAATTAACCATATATTAATATATATTAATATTAACATATATTAATTATATATAATTATATAATATAATCATTTATTATTATTATTATTACTTTTTAGGTAGGCCCCACACCCCATGTGGAGCCCAACATAGGACTTGAACTCACAACCCTAAAATCAAGACCTGAGCTCAGATCAAGTCGGACACTTAATCAACTGAGTCACCCAGGCACCCTTAAATTTAGAAGCTTTTAGATTCATATGATATATGGATCAGAGCAGTATTCCCAGCTGCAGAACACTCTGCCACCAAAACCTGAAGAAATCTAGCTCGTCTGTTACTTTGGAGGGACTGTTCTGGAATTACCTGGACCACTAGACACTAGACACTACCTTGTTTAAAAAAAAAAAAAAACCTGCATCATTGAGTGAGCTTTTAAATATTTGTAGAGTCTATCTCTCCCACCCTGTGTTCCTATGAAGGAGATATGTTTGTATACCCTAGGCGACTGAACCCCTACATCCCCAAATCATTCCATTAATAAAGGTCTCTAAGCATTTGTGAGGTTTTTCTTCCACCCTCTGGAATACTCATATTTTACCAAGGAGCACATAATTATCTCCACTTTTTGTTCAATAATATTGTGAACCAATATGATATTCTGCAGAATATCCAGATGGCCCATACCCTATTGAAATATATTATGAGACAAGAAGAAACTTAACATAGTTCATGAGAGACTACAAGTATATGTTGTTGTCTTCCTCATGTGAATATTAATTGATTAAAATATAAAATATATTTTAATAGATTGAATATATAGTCAGTTATAGAATAATGCTCTCTACTTATATCTATCTATCTACCTATCATCTTTAGAGCCAAATTCTGTTACAATATTTTTCCTACAACCTATCTCAGCTTTCAAATTATAGTTACTACGAACTTCTAGAACAATGCTGGTACCTGTTTCATAAATGGACTGTAATCCTATTTTTATACATATGGAAAAGAATGTATTCCAAATCTCAACAGCCACATACCACATAACCAAAGCTATGTTAATCTGTTCAACTGCAGATATCATATTTGACAGACCTGCTATAACTGGGATTGACATTTGGCTAAGTTTGTGGTTAATCTACTGTCATCTTTCACAAATACACCCTGTTTTTGCATAGGTCAGACTGATGAATGAAATGAAGAAATAATGGTACCACTATCCTTACAACCTTTAAGGTTTTGAGAATAGCATGAATCTTTTTCCCTTCCCTTGTGGATAGAAAATTGTTTTTGACTTACTATCTTTGAGTTGAGAAGGAGTTAGTGGGACAGTTTCAGGGGCTCCTGCCTTCACTGCAGTTGCTCTTATTGAACTTGTCAAAGAGCCATAAGAGAGTTCTGCCAAATGTTAAGTTTTTTCACTATGATTATATATTCTCAAACCAAAAACTGACTCTAAGTGCACCTGTGAAGCCCATGGATACATGGTGAGACCTAAGACAGGAACCAACCCATTATTAAATGCTCCCATATGCCCTTTTACTGGCAGGGAGGCTGTGATAGTGCTTTGGTTCCTTGGGTATCAGCATCAATTTGGACAGTATATTCAAAAGACCTCAAAAGGTCTAGATAATCTCCTTTCCTCTGTAGATAGTTATCCAAATAAATGGGTGTATGTCCGCTTGGGAAAGGACTGGAAAAATATTATTGTATATAATTCCCATGATGTTAAAAAGGCCTTCATTATGGAAGGGAACCTGACTTCCCTTTAAGTTGATGAACTCTGGGTCTAATAACCGTGTAAGTCTGGAAATTTGGCAAAGGATCGTAACTTTCCATTGGGGTGGCTCATCTCAGCCTCCTGCATATTCATTCTTGATCTTATCTGATTTTATTTATTTTTATTTTGTAAAGATTTTATTTATTTATTTGAGAATGAATGAGAGAGAGAGGGAGTGCTCACATGAGCAGGGGGAGGGGCAGAGGGAGAGGGAAAAAGCAGGTTCCCCACTGAGTAGTGAGCACTGAGTAGGACTCAATCCCAGGACCGTGGGATCATGACCTGAATGGAAGGCAGCAGCTTAACCAACTGAGTCACCCAGGTGCCCTATTTTATCTGACTTTAGATAGATAATATGTAGCTAGATAGCACTATTATATATATTGAGTATATAAAATATATTTTAATAGATTGAATATACAGTCAAATTATAGAATAATGCTATCTATTTATATCTATCAATCAATCATCTTCAGAGCCAAATTTCGCTACAATATTTTTTCCTACAAACCACTTCAACCTTGAAATATAGTTACTATAAACTTCTAGAATAATGCTGGTACCTGCTTCATAAATGGACTGTAAGCTAGGCCTTTCCAAGAAACAAATCAGCAGATGGGTTCTCAGGATGTATATAGTAAATTATTTTAGAAAGCCCAGTTTTCTGATTCTTTTGTCATTTCCACCAACTGGCTACAGCAAACTGGCATCTGTACCACATTAAATGTAAGCTTCCAATATGTAAATATTCAAGCTTCCAAGAAGTTTCCAGGAAGTATATTAGAACCATTTCCAGAGTGTTAACTTCTGTATCACAGAAGGGTGCACCCATATTAACAGAGTTTCCCTTATTCAGCTTTGCATTCCATCCCCCATTCTGATCCAACACCTTCAGAACCCACTCTCAGGAATACTTTTCTAGTTACTGTTATAGTTGTTGGTTATTCTTGCAATTCTGTTGGCACATAATCTATCCCTCCCTTGGCAGACTCAGTACTTTACCAGTTGGATTATGCTGGTATATGATCTTAGTTGTTTGCTATGTGACCAAGAGGGGAGAAGGGAGAAGATTCAGAAGGGGTTAAAATTATTTTGTAAGTCATCTGCCTCATTTGAGGATTCTGCACAGTCTTCAACCAAGAGGCAGGAAAGGCTTTATCTTTCAATGAAGGGGACTGGACCACTTGTATAAGTCTAAGATTCAGGATAATCCAGAAGTACAAGGTCTATAAGTATATATAGCCATATAACACTACCAAATGTCTGTGTCACTTTCTTTACCTTTCAGGCTCTGGCTTTAGCATAATAGACTTTCTAGGCTAAGAATTAAGCTTTCTCTTGAGGCCTGTGACTTTTATAATTAAGTCTTATGCCTGATCTTAAGTTCTGTCTGTTCTCCAGCTACAAGATCTGAAGGTCTCTTTAAAAGCTGCTTAAGAGGCCCTCTGACTATCACACTTGGCTTTAAATTGATGATTGATTGCCCTGGACTTGTTATTTTATCTCTTCAAAGCACCAATGACATTCAGAAATAGCTTCGCAATTCCACAGTCTTTATAATTTATACTTCTCTTATACCTCTCAAAGGCCAGAAATATTGCACAAGCCAGTGTATCTCCTTCTGCCTGTATCTTATTTCTGTTGGCGTCAGTGACAGCATTAGCAATTACTCTGTGGCTGCATGCCAAAACCATGCAAACTCCCCCTACCACCAGCAATAAGGTATTTATTGCAAATTGGCCCCAAGTTTTTAATTTCAGGATCCCATTCTTGGAGTCTGTTCCCAAGACCACTTTTAGTACATCTTAATTCAGTTTCCCTAGAAACAGAGCCCAATTCAGGGTTTCAGATGCTTTGTTGAGAAAGATCACTTCAAGAACACCTAAAAGAGTAGAAGTGATGCAGCATGAGGAAGACTTGATCAAGAATGCAGTCTCAGGAAAGTCTAGTTAAGGCCTGATCCATGGAGATTACAAGAGATCAAGAATATAAATCTCACCACAGTATTGTCCCCACTTGAGGCAAGAAAGCTAGACTCTTGTAATGCCTATATCAGCCAGAAATACTCTACCTGCCATCCATGAAAGGGCAAGGGTGGGAGAGAAGTGTCACAACTTTTCTGACTAGAATGGTACCATCAGTCAAGGGTGATTCTCAGGTGCACATGGGAGGCTAGGAGAGTGGGGTGGGAACTATGATAAATTTGTGGCCAACACTGCTAGTGGCTGGGTTATGGGTGTAACAACCCAGGAAAGGTGATCTAAATAGTGTAGCACAGCCTCTACTAAGCTAGAAAAACTACCGATCTCAGAAATAACTTAATTAATGACCCCAGATAGATTTTTTAAATAAATTATTCCAAGATCTGTTTGGGCACAGAAAAGAATTATTATATATACACAAATAACACAAATATCCACATAATTAAAGATCTATGAAAAAGTTGCATAAGATCACAGGAAGAAGTAAAAATACCTGCATGGAGAAACTCATAAGATGACATCAAACTGAGGACTAGAATTTGGCACCACATGGCACTTGGCTAGATAGGACACACAGGACAAATTTATTTGGCTGCCCACATAACTCCCTTCTTGTCTCCTTCAGGAGTGGCTGCCAGCCAGTAGCAACTCAGACTGTACCCACACATAGGTGAGGAACTATAAGGTAACCAGTTCAGAAAGTCAGCTCTTAAATTAATTATAACATTATTTGCTTCTTCTTGGATGACAAAGATGAACTTATTTTGAATCTATCAATAAATCTTTAATATGTAAAAGAAAAAAGACCTTGTAACATCACAATTCTTTTGATAGGGTAATTCAACTACTAAATATGTTATAGAAAAAATTGTATGCAATATATAGACTATATATAGACTATCTTTTTGTGTGTGTGTGTGTGTACATCTTGGCTCCCTAGTATCTCACTCCTTACACAAGCCCACTAGTCTCACATTCCTTTGGCATGAACATAAGTCAGAGGCCTCCATTGATAAAATTCTATAAAGCCAGTCCATTTCTAACAGGGACATTAGACATCTTCATCTTCTTTCTCACCATTAAACTTGAAGGAATAATGTCCCATTTTAATAATGACTTTGGTCTACACATTCCATATAAAATCTCAGAGACATGAAGAAAAAAATAGAAAAGCAATTTTTAAAAAAAAAGTAGCATTGCTGAAATGCAGAAGTCATCAATGGTCGAGAAACATTAATATTTTTTCTAGAAGTTGTGAAGGAGAATGACCTAGATTAAAGGAAAGATTGATTGGTGTTGAATTAGCTGTTATTCAACATTAGCAAAGGAGAAGAGCTTAGCCTATAAACTGAGTGGTTAAGTCCAACAGGACTCAGGAAATCCCCAAGTTCTTCACAGAAGGACATAAAGCAAAGAGAGCCCTTAGAATTAGTCCACCTCCCGGAAGGCCTAGCTGCTGCTTATTATTATTATTTTTTTTTTTTTACTACATCTGGTGGACAGTAAGTACTAAGTGAAGTTTGCCTTTTACCATGGTGTTTTTCAACAAAGGCGTTTGGGTGAGTAGAAAGGGAGAGAGTGGTTTGCAACATCTCAGATAACTTTAGACCATCTCAATATATTCAAAAGGAAGGGGAAAAAAAGGACTAGGTGGAACCATGAATTTTTCTAACACACTAACCATCATTATTTCCCTCTTTCCTCCCTATGGGCAACTACACTTTGAACTATTTTGGGCAATCCCCACCGACAGGAATTAGAGAAGAGAAGGCGCTGGTAAAAAAAACAAATCAAGTGACTTTGGGAACTCAGCTAGAGACTACAGGACAGTGAGCCCCAGTTTTCTACCACTGGCTTTACATGGGTCATAGAGTCTTCCAAAATTTCAGAGTAAAGTCTGCATCCCTGGATCCCTGAGTCATCTACCGATGGATCTCACCTACTGAAGTATTCTCTATGTGACACCACACTCCACAAAGTCAACTCACTATACCAGGACAATCCACCCACATCAGAGCAATGCTTATAAAATAGTAAAATAAAAACTACTTGAAAGACATCAAAAATAACTGTTCAAATAAGGAACACCAAGCAGTTGTTAAAAAAGACATGTTAGATCCAAATTAACTGAGATTAAAAAAAAAAAAAAAGCTAAGCTATACTAAGAAAAATAAAATAAGTATTGAAGAGTCTTTATAGAATGGTTACATTTTTATTTGGAAATTTTAAGCATGTTTAAGTAGATATACTATGGATATAGTATATAATGCAGGCATAAAACAATATCTAAAATGGTATGTAACAAAATGTACATTGTGATTATATATTAATGTTAAGATTACAGGAAATTATTTTACTCCTTCTATTTTGGCTATCCAAATATTTACTTTTTAATTAGAAAAAAAATCAATACAAATATTTCCATTATAGCAGTACTTTACCTTATGGAGCTGATAAAAATGTTGATATTTCATGACTATTCATGTGTATCCTCTCTTCAATATGCGTTCTTTTTCTGTTATCTTAACAATAACTTATTTAGAAGTTGAAAATCCAATAGAAAGAAACTCTGACCATTAGGTAAGACAGAATTTTGCTTCACCTTTGAAAACAAATGGCTCTTGTTCAGGCTATATATTGAGCAGTTCTGGCAGAAGTACAGCATTCCCAACTTTAGTGTGATGATATCACTTCTTTTATGTGAAGGTGTTAAAGCAATTTATATTTGGTTTATTTATATAGAATAAACTTCAAACATCTATTTATATAAATAATAGTTAAATAATTCCTTCTAATACTCCTACTAAAGACACGGAAAAAGTAAATAAATATAAGAAAAACTAGATATTCAAGTATTTTAATGTAACAGAAATCCAACAAGGGATTGAAGGCCAAGATCTAGGAGAAGCTGAAACTTAGACAGGTAAGTTCAGTAATTAAAGCCACCTTTCTCCTAGCGAGAGTTGCAGTTCCCAAAAATTGGGCTCAAAGTCTAAGTAGATGGGCAGCTCATGTTAAGAGTCAAGGTGAACTACAAGTAGCTCTCTCAGTGACTGATACTCAACTTTCTCTTCTTTTTTCCTTTCTTTTTTCTTTTCTTTTTCTTTTCTTTCCCTTTCCCTTCCCCTTTCCTTTCTTTCTCTTTTCTTTTCTTTCTTTTTTTTTTATTTCCAACCATAAATCATCTTGATATTGGGGCTTGGGTTGTGCTTGCTTCTGCAGCACATATACTAAAACTGGGGCTTGGGTTAAATGATTAAGTGATTCCATGTTTCTAATTTCTCTGTATGAAAAAAAGCAAAGGCAAATCCACTTGAGAGAAAAATAATCTCATCCTGTGCTTCAGATAACTTTTATAAATTTTCCTCTGGGATTATTTTCTTTTTGCCCAAGGGCATCCTTCAGTATTTCCTATAGTAGAATCTGCTCATGATGAAGGCTTTCAGTTTTTGCTTGAAATAAATTCTTTCACCTTCATTCCTAAGGGATCCCTCTCACCACCTTGGAATAAAATTCTGTGCTGTGAGTAATGTTCTTTTAGCACCTTAAAGATATAATTCCATTGTATTCTTGTTCCCATTGTTTATACTAATCACCAACTCTCAAATTTTCAGGTGTCTTGAATTCCGAAAGCCATCCTAATATTCTAATAAGTTAATAATAAATGGATTAGATAGACTTCTACAAAAGGTCTCTGTTCAGTGTCTCCACCTCTTCAACATCCGCTCACTCATCAAAATCCATTGCAGTGTGTCTTCTATTTCCAACAGTCCTCTGGAATTATTCTCATTAAGAATAACATCATCTTTGTTACTCATTCATAGGATGTGCGCAGTAATTTTTTATTGTTTTCTGAGAAGCACTTTCCACAGTCAAACATATTTTCCTTTATGCTAGATTATCCTATAAGCACACTCTTTTGGTTTTCCTCATCTCTACCAAGACATTCCTTCTTCTTTGACTTTTCAAACTCTTCTTCCTTTTACACCCTATACTTTGGTCATATTGACAGCTGTTTTGTTTCCTCAATACCATAAAATCCTCTGGCTCTTTGTGCTAGTGTCTCCCTGCCTAAAGCAGCCACTCCTCCTATCCTGGCAACTTCTTTGTCAAGTTAAGTCATATTCACCTTTGTTTGCAACTTAAATGCCATTTTCTTTGGAAAAAAATTTCCCATACACCCAACACTAGGTTTAGAACTCCCATTATTTGCTATCAACTACATGGTTATTACAGTTATATTATACCATTAATAATTTGCTTGGTTATATTATTTCTTGCTAGGATTGTCAGCTCTAAGAAAACAGAGACATCTTCTTGTTCACTATTGATTCTCCAAGGTCAAGCACATTGTCTAGCCTCTACTAGGCAGTTAATAAGTATTTCTTGAGTAAATAAATCTGACCTATTCTCTCCTTCTCTTCATGCACCATGCCAGTCCCCTGTTCAGCTTTCATTACTGAATTTCTGCAAACACATGTCCATATCTCTCTCTTGTCTCACATCTTAACCTACACAATGTCTTCAGATTAATGCACTTTTTTTTCATCTTGAAATATTATCATTTCCCCTTCCTTTCCACCAAATATATCACGTTTTCCTGGGCAATCTCAATCAATAACCATATGTACATTTAGTAATGCACCTCTAAAAACATATACAGTCACATACATATAATATAAAGTGTTGTAATTACATATTTATTTCATATTGAGACTCACAGGCTTGAAGATAACACATAGGCAATTAAATATAGATGATAATGAGTTGAATTGTGGGCAACATGCTATCGTTACATATTTGTAACATAAATGCACATTTGTTATATTTTAAACATTTGTTATATACACAAATTTGTAATTATAACATTGTGCCCATAACATAACTTATTTTCTTACATATTTTTAAGTGCCTACATATTATCATCAATCCGCGAGTCTCAGTTTACTCATTATTAAAACATGGGTAATGATCCCATTATAATTATAAAATATTTTATCCCTTTGTTTTTCCCATCTCAGTGTAAGCATTCCACAGACAGATCTTGGTCATTCTGTCAAATACATAATCGGATACTTTAACCATACCACCAAATTTACCCTGTTAATGACTAATTTGTGTTCCTCTAAAATTCATAAGTTAAAGCCCTTGCCCAAATTATGATTATATTGAAGATAGGGCTTTTCAAGATGTAGCTAAAGCTAAATGAACTCATAAAGGTGGGGACCTAAACAAACAATATTTTACATACTTTCTTAGATCTTTATAAAACCCAGCCCAATAGGGCTGGTACAGGGATGCACATGCACAGAGGAAAGGCCTTGTGAGGACCTAGTGAGAAGCAGCTGTCTGCAAGCCAAAAACAAAAGGCCTCAGGAGAAACTAAACTTGCTGGAACCTTGATCTTGGGACTTCCAGCCTTCAGAACTGTGAGGAAATAAATTTCTGTTGTTTAAGCCACCTAATCTGTGGTATTTTGTTATGGCACCTCTAGTACACTTAATACAATCACCCTCCATGTCACCAAACCAATCTGAAATCGTTCTGGACAGGTCCTTCTCAATTCTAATATCCAGATTTACTTAAGATTTTCATCAATATCTTCCTCCTAAATATGGCTTGATTTTGCATTTTTGTCTTTATACCTTCCACTTTACCTCCTAGGTCCAAGTTTCTTCATTTCCCTGAACTAGAGGCCTCCCCTTAACAGTTATCTTCTGCCTCCCGTCTTGATCCCCTTTAATCTGAACCCAACCTGCTACCTCAGTCAATTTTCTACAAGACAAAGGTTATTGGGCCACTTCCTTCTCATAAGCTCTCTTTTAGCTCCATGAGCTATAAGACAAAGGACAAATGCCTTATTTTGGCATACATGGTCTTTTGGAATAGGGCTTATTTATCGCTTGACTCAGTGAGGCCTTTCTAAATATTCTTTTCCGAGTGTCATCACTATTGGTTTTTCTTTCTTTTTTCTTTTTATGATTTTCATTTATTTATTTTACAGAAAGAGATAGAGGGCACAAGCAGGGGGAGTGGCACGCAGAGGGAGAGGGAGAAACAGGCTTCCTGCTGAGCAGAGAGACCAATGTGGGGCTCGATCCGAGAACCCTGGGATTATGACCTGAGCCGAAGGCCAACGCTTAACCTACTAAGTCACCCAGGCACCCCCGGTTTTTCTTTTATTCACTTCTTTGTTATACATTTATAATATGCAATGAGTACATTTACACAGCTCTTTCACTGAATATGAACTTTTTGAAAATAAGAATAGCATGTAATTCATATTTGTATTTTGTATACAGTATCAGGCCTGACCACAGTATTTGACAAACAAGTGTTTCATAAATGAATAAATAAAATAATAAATCACTGGCATTCAAACTCAAATATTCAGCTAAAAAAAAAAATTTTCTGGGGCACCTGGGTGGCTCAGTGGGTTAAGCCGCTGCCTTCGGCTCAGGTCATGATCTCAGGGTCCTGGGATCGAGTCCCACGTCGGGCTCTCTGCTCAGCAGGGAGCCTGCTTCCCTTCCTCTCTCTCTGCCTGCCTCTCTGCCTACTTGTGATCTCTCTCTGTCAAATAAATAAATAAAATCTTAAAAAAAAAAATTTCTTTTCCTTTTTAAGATTTTCATTTGAAAGAGAGTGTGAGCAGGGGAGGGACAAGGAGGAAGGGGGAAGAAGACTCCCTGCTGAGCAGGGAGACCGATGTGGGGCTTAATCCCAGGACCCGGAGATCATGACCCAAGCCAAAATCAGACATTTAACCAATTGAGCCACCTGGGCCCCAAAGTCTACTTTCAAATAATACTATACTCTTTCACGGACAGTGCAGGTGCTTTATAACTATAACCCTTGGTTCCTTCCTCAAGTCCCTTGTAACATTGCTGCCATTCATTTCACCTATTCATAAGCTGTGGTCACCCAACACTCATGATTACTATTATATTAAAGAAAGTTATCTGTTAATCAAAAGCCTTTTTAAAAAATTCTATTGGCATGGAATAAAGTCTGGACTTCAAGTATCCAAGACACTTCCTCTGGACAAAAACATTTTTCCATCTTCATGCTTCTGTTTATAGCATTCCCACATTTAGTCCCAGTTCAAATATTATCTCACACAAGATTATCACCAATATTATCTCACACAAGTTACTTCCAATAGAAGTAACTTCCTTAACTTTGTCTTCTTAACAGAATGGCTTTCTGTCTAACAATATTTATTAGTGTATGCTATCACCTCTTTTAGACTTTAAGATTTTTTTAAAGTAAAAATCTATAGCTGACATCTTCAGATTTAGTGCCTAGTCCTATTCATATAACAGACACTCAGTAAAAACATTATGACATTCACTTCATGAGTATTTGTTGAGGTGATTTCAGATACTGTATTCATGAGTCTACCCATTTAAAAAAATTGCAAATACACCCATATTATACGTATATTTAATCATTTAAAAATGAAAACATATTAATATGCTAACATACTTATGGATATAATATAGTCAGAAAAACTAAAAAGAAAAGATTAAAAAATATAAATGGAAATTATCATATTTTTTTCCCTGCATTCCAGTGGATCTGCTATGTACTCTTTGTGGGGTAGGCCATTCTTCAGAGACCACTAAGATAAATATTAATCCTATTATATTATAGTGCAAGGATTACTAATAACCTGTACTAGTACTGCTCTAGTCATCTAACATTGTTGAGAAATGAGCATTCAGCATAGTTTATTTACTATGTAATGGATGTTTAACTCATTATAGGTAGGAAAGGAATCTGGCTAGCTGCCAAGTTGTTCATTGAATGCCCACCACATGCTAAATACCATGGTACATATTTTGTGTCCATGATCTCATTTAATTCTAAAAACAATCCTGTGGAATATGTACTATTATGACCATCTTACAAATAAGAAAACAAATTTTCAGAAGATTAAAATGTTCACGATAGTCACAGTCTAGACAGCATAGTCTAGACCTAGGATAGAATCTCCATTTGCCTATAGTCTTCCTAATATACCCACTCATAGCAACATTTTAAAAATTTGTTTTCTTTTTTTAATCTAAAACCATGTTAAAATGATCAAACATTTCTTTTTCTTTTTAAATTCATAGGCTGAATCTCTCTTGGCATCATCCTTACTCCGGCCCTCTGGCCTATGCTGTGGCAGTCTACAGAGGCATAGAGATCAGGATAGGATCACTGGCTCAGATACTGATCCCCGAGTATCTAAGTATCCTGATACCTTTTTTACTGATGAAAGTTCATGCTGTCAACTCACTTTTACATCATTTGCCCCATTGTTTGATAAGTAAAATAAGTGTGTGCAAATGCACAAAATTAACTTCTGAATCAAAGATTAAAGGAGAAAAAAACTAAAGTAGATAAGCTTTACTTTTTTTTTTTGGTTAGGAAATTTAATTCTTTTTTTTTATTATTATTAACATATAATGTAGTATTTGTTTCAGGGGAACAGGTCTGTGATTCATCAGTCTTATACAACACACAGTGCTCAACACAACACATACCCTCCTCAATGTTACCATTTTGAAAATTATATTGCTGCAAACTTTCTAGTCAATGTATATTGAGCTTTGAGCACCAGTTAAAATGGGTTATGCTATTTTTGTCTAACTAATATAATAAAAAATTATAATCTTTTTAGTTTTACTCTTTTCCTCTAGGCCACTTATCCAAGAAATCATGATGTAACACTTTACCACGTTGACTACCATATGTTTTAGGTTGAGGAGTAAATAGATGGGCACAAAAATACAGATAAGAATAGACTCCTTTTTCAGGACACTAGGTTGTGTCCTGAGGAAGGAGAATGACAGTGGTAACTAAGCGAGACCACTTAATGGATGGTAACCAGAGTAAGATCTCACCTTTCTCCATTAGGGCAGCACGACCCAGCTGTGCCCGTCAATCCTTCAATAAATAAATTTGGTATTCTCAACAGAGAATGGATTCTATAACATAGCATAGGTCTACTGTTAGGAATATGTTTTAGACAGAACATCCAGTTGGAAACTTCAAATCTTTCTTTACAATTTTGTATTATGGCTGGCCTTAATACTATGAGGTATTATAAGGAATCTCTTCCATACGGGCAGACATACCTCTAGAATGGTGCTGTAAGGAATACAGTAATATTTCAGAAAGCTATTGATGGTAATCTAACCTGGTTGATCTTTCATTGCTGAGTTGTGTTTGTGTAATGTGTGCATAGTAGAACACCAAATTTGGATGCTAAGGGACAGCTAGATCTGAATGATTATTATTATTATTATTTTTACTCCCCCTTTTCCCTTATTCTTTGCAGCATCAGTAAATTATGGCCTACAAGTGAAATCCAGCTGATAGCCTGGTTTTGTATGACACAAAGCTAAGGTTTTTACATTTTTAAAGGACTGGAACAACAACAACAAAATTGTGCCACAGAGGTTTGTATGCCCCAGAAAGCCTGAAATATTTATTATCTGGTTATCTGCAAATAAAGTCTATCAACTTATACCCTAGAAAACAGTATAGCATTTTCCTTCTACTTCTACCTTCTACCTTTCACAATCTCTATCCTCTGCTTTTAAGAGGGCTTATTGCTTAAAAGTCTTCTAAGATTTTTCTCCATTGCTAATCCTTGTCATTTTATTGACTGTAACTCAATTCTTCTTGTCTTTCCAACATCACTTGGCCTCTATTTCCTTTCCCTATTGTGTTCTTCTGCAATTCTTGACTTCAATATAGATGAGCTTAGCATTTAATAACTGATACAATAAAAGTATATCTTGCTAGGTAACTAATTATGAAGCATCAATATATGTAATCTTCAGTATTTATCTTAATTTCTGCTGCTTCTTCAGGTCAAAAAAACCAACCAACAAGAGAAAGTTTAAGACATTTCTCCTCATTTCATGCCCTCCTTTTTACCTAGATACTTTTCCTCACTCCTTTGTCAAAAATTTCATTCTTTTTCTCTTTAACTTTCATGACCCCAGTAGTTCTAGTCCACTCACTTATTACTGGTTATCTCACCTCCAAGCAATGAAGCAAAACTCAATTTTTTTTCTGCTTGAGTATTTTTGTTTGTTTGAAATGTCAAATGTAGTCATATACAAATATATATGATATGTATATATATATCATATCTCTATCTATATGGATGTATATTAAAGTTTTCTAAATTATGTTTCACTTTTTAAAGATGAATTAAAACTACAGAGGAGTAAACTGGACTTTTTCCAACATGGGTTTTCTCCTCTTTTCAGATACTTGGCTTGGTAATTACCAATGATCTATACATAAAAGAGGCATCACATTAGTTGCCCACTTTCACCTCATTATGTCCATAAACATGATGAAATGCTCTTAATCTTTTTCTCATCTTATAGCATGAGACCCTTTACAATACCATATAATTTACAGACCTATGAGGAGATAAGTATGGACATAAGAAGGTCTTCAATTCCTCTCTGATATTTTCAGCAAGTCATCTTCACATTCTAAATACTTCTTATTAAAATCTTCTGTAGTATGTACTTTGACTTTTTTTTTTACTTATTTACTTTAAAAAAATATGCGTGATTTTTTTCAGTCCTTTCTATTATCACAATTGTGTATATATGATAGAACAATATGGTCCTAAAACATCCAACACCCTAAGCATCATGAAAAAAAAAAGTTTGTTATGCACTGTTCTAACATCTACTTAAACCATAAAAACAAAGAAGAGTTCTCTCATTATTGATGTAATATAGGATATATTCCTGTTATGTAAGAACAAGAACTTCAAGCCTGAATGGCAACAACATTTCTATGTAATGAGTCTGTTTTCACACACCAAATTTAAATGTCTTTTTTTTCTTTTATTGGTATCTTTTGTAGACTAAATCAAACCCTAAGGATGTAACCAAATTAAAAGGATTAGTACTCATTAATAAGCTGGCAGTAACATTTCATCAAAAGTTTGCTAAGTCTCTCTCTGCAAAACCAATAGATAAAAGCAGGCAGCGCATAAAAGTGTCTGTCTACTGCATTAAAATATGACGAAAATAATATTTCTTAACATTGCCAAAGAACCATCTATTTCTGAAGATCATACCAGTTCCCATTGCATAGGCCAGTAAGGGTCATTAAACACCAATGGGTCTCTGAGTCCTTCTTCAGAGTCAATGACATTGTAGACTTCACTCGGGATCTCATTTTCTCCACACAAGGTCTGCAGGGCAAAGACAGCAAATGAACTATGAAAAACATAATCACTGCTTTTACTGTTGCTTTTTTTGTCATAAAAATTCCATTTATTTAAATTCCATTAAAAAGCACATTTGGCTGCCGAGAGCATAAATATACACTTTTATTATACTTAGCATTTTTCATTTTCAAAAAAAATTCTGACATTTGTTTAGATAAAAATGTTAAAATATTTTCAAACTACCTGTTTTAGCTAAACACTCTCTATGCATTTGTTGCATACAATAAATGCTGGAAAGATGAGTGATTTGAAATGCAATTCAAAAGCTCTGTATATAATTTCCCATTAGAAGTTATCAGCTTACACTAAGCATTATCCTTACCATGTCATGTGCCTGTCACTATGACTTTTCCCAAAATACATCTCCTAGGAGAGTGATTTAAATTACTTGAGCTGTAGATAATAACACTGTTTTAAAATCTGTTTTCTAATTGCTCTTATGTATTTAATAAATCATTAACTGAGCAAGTGACAGTGCTAGAAATTCAGGAAGGCCTTTAACACAATGTTCTCCTAAAGACAGAACTGCAACTCAGTCATTCATACCTGCCTGTGCACTTTGGAGGATTTCCAAAACAAAATATTGGGGTAAATAATAAAACAATAACATTGACAGCAACTGTATCATAGAAATAAATTTCAGCTTAGTAAAATGATAGAAAAAATTAAGCTATCATATATTAGTCATTCTTATTTATAAACATATATAAGATTAAACTATTATAAATTTATTAAGAATAGGATTACTTCTAATTTCAAGAAAGTCCCAGACCTGTACACATACGGTGTTTGGGAATTATTTGCCAATTTATTAACAGCTTATCAAAATGGAATAGCTGAGTATCAACATTTACATAAGAAGATATATTCCAAAATATTGTCTACGTCATCATTTGCAAACAGTGGAAAATGAAACAACTAAAATGTCCATTATGTATGAAATTGTTTTTAAAATCATGTTATATTCATGCAATGAAATACTATTTTACCTACAAGTATCAATTGGATCCATTTGGATCAATCTCAAAAATTATAAGAAGGCAGAAGGCTATGTACATTTTGTTATCATTTATATAAAGTTTAAGTCATCTCAAAAGAACTTTATGAATTATTTTAAAGATACATATAAAGTATATGAATCTAAGCATACAAAGAAGACTCTTCTGAAGAAGGTGAAGAGGGGAATAGTTTTAGGAGGGGTACACAGAGGAATTCAACTCTAGTGATTTATTCCTTTAAAAAACCTGGGGCCATTATGACAAAATGACAAAATCAACAAAATAGGGATATTGTGTACATATTATGCATTATATTAGTGTGTATATTTTTGTGTATATTTGGAGTATGTTATAATGACAAAACACACATACACAAACAAAACTAGTACAGCCTAGCTGTTACATCAGTGAACCAAAGATGGCTTCTGTACATTGGCCCTATGTTGTTTACTTCACAGCTAGCTCCAAAGCCCAATGGCACAAAAAAACCCTCAAATTTTTAACATCCAGTTGTTATAAATATATTCCAAATAAGCAGAATCTTAGCCATTTATAGCCTTCCTGCCTTGCATAATGCACACAACTGAACCCAATATCTGAAAGCCATAGGTAAGATAAACTCTGTGTCTATAAAAGAGTCCAAGTTTCTGCTGCCCTTCAGAGCTCTATGACCCAGAGACTCGCCATCATGCTGCCGACTAAAATCATCTAGACTCCCAACACCTCTCTAACCCTCTTTCCCAGGACTTTCCTTTGCCCTCTTCCTCTTCTGAGAAGTAGCGCTCATCTCTTACCTCCAGAAGGTCTCCTGCTGTGAGGGACTTTCCCCACGGGCAAACCTGCCAAAGCACTGCCCAGATAAAACTCCTTGTGTGCTGCTGCCACCTCATGGTCATATCTGTTTCCTTGATCAGCCCCAAATCCCTCAATCTGAATACTGGTAAGAAGAAATGAGAAAGATAGCAGAATAGAGTCCGAAGACCTGACTTCTAGATTTTGCACTCCACTTTGATTCTTTCAATGATCAAAAGGGTTCAAAATACATTAATTTAGCTAAACATTTCCAGACTTTTGTCAAGAAGAGGATCATTATTTCTTCGGGAATGGCTGTTAGATTTGTTTTCAGAAAAATAGATTCAGACACATTTGGATGTCCATTTAAAAGATTGATATATCGTCCAAGAAAAATGTAACATGGTGTTCACGAGGTGTCTGGCACCTCCCAGCCTGACCTGCTTGCACACTGAAGCTCTCCTTCCTCTACCACTGCAATCACCACAGTTCCTATCAACTATTAAAGGATAGTATTTCAAACTTATGAAATAAAAAATTTAAGTAGGAGAAGAAAAAAGGAAGTTCTATTAAATGTAAGAATTTAATTTAAAAATACCAAAGTAGTGACAATGAAAGTGGAATAAAAGTAAGCATAAAGCAATAAAGTAACAAAAATTATTAAAAGAACTTATTACAAAAATGAGGAATTAAAAGTACTTGGGCATAGAAAAATATTTATTGTGATCTCATTGTTTATTTCTCTCATATGTTTATATAAGCATGAATATTTATGGAAGAATACTTAAGAAAATGGAAAAATGAGAGATTGAAGACATTTCCTTATGACCCTCTTACCATTTGATTTTTTTTAACCAAGTGCTTGCACATTTACATTTAAAAACTTTTTAAGACAAAATGAATATCAAAATGTCCCAGATTCTCAATGAAATTTGGGAGTTAGAAGTTTTAATAAAATTTTTATTTTTTTAATTTTTTTTTAAGATTTTATTTATTTGACAGAGAGAGAGAGAGCGAGATCACATGTAGGCAGAGAGAGAGGGGGGAAGCAGGCTCCCTGCCGAGCAGAGAGCCCGATGTGGGGCTCGATCCCAGGACCCTGAGATCAGACCCGGGCAGAAGGCAGAGGCCTAACTGAGCCACCCAGGCACCCCTAAAATTTTTATTTTTTTAAATATTTCTATTCAATAGAATGTCAGCAAGCTTTTTTGCTTGTCACAAATTTTGACCTTTGCTTTATATTCTCAAAACTCTACTATATGTCATTGTAATTCAGAGATGTAGGAATCCTATATCTTGAGACAACAGCAAATAAGAATAGAATAGGTTACTTCATTCCAAGATTTGATGTAAATTAACATTATAATCAATTGAATCTGAAAATCACCTCATTTTGTCTAGCTCAAAATAAAAGGAGTACTTTTTTCAGACAATTATACTTCAATGTTAATACTTATATCTTTATTTTTACATCCCATTCAGCTGTTTTCTCAAGACTAAATTGAGAAAATATATAAATATTTTGTTAGTCTAAACTGGTTAGCTTTCAAAATATTTTTTATAATTATATTTTAGCACATTTGCTAAGCTTCAACATTTCATATTCCTCTTCATAACTGACTCCTGAACACACTGATCCACACCAAGTATATATTGGTGACACAGATGCAGCAACCAACAGGTGCCTTCCTCATCTTGCATGTCCCTGAAGAGCACTTGCTGTCTTCAGAAATGATTAAAGTGACCCAGGCTTAAACGTTCCATTATAACAATTATGATTCTTATAACTGAAGAAAATTATGTGAAAGCTACATCTTTCTGTTGGATCCAAATTCACAGAAATGCATAGCTGAGATTCAGAGCCCTAAATAGGATGTCATAGAGGAAAATGTCAAACTGGCTCTGAATGAGGATTACCTTTCAATTTTTTAAAATAGTAATATTAACCATTGCATCATTATCTATTATCCTTCTGCTAGATGTTCTATAGAAAAGCTATATTTTAGAAGGAGGAAGCAACATGGTGGAGGAGTAGGAAACTGAAATAGCATTAGGTCCCAAGAGTTCAGCTAGATAGTTATCAAACCATTCCAATAGGAGATAGAAGAGAAGAAGAGCAGCAATTCTAGGAACAGAAAATCAATGACTTTCAGGAAGGTAGGATGTGAAAAGAAATGAATCCAAAGCGACTGGAAGATAAACTGTGGGGGAAGGGGCAAACAGTGGAGCAGTGGAGCACAAAAACAGAACTTTTAGAAGTCTGCTCCACTGAGGGACTTCGCTTCAGAGGCTAAGCGGGGGTGGAGCCTTCATGGGGACAGTGTGGTCTCAGGACCAGTGGGGTCACAGAAATACCAGGGGTATCTGAGTGTTGCAGGGATGCCAGGTATTGAAGCGGGGGAGCAAACTACAGAGACAGAGCCTAAGATGGAGCTTTCAGCTCGGGGATACCTTAAACCTTGAACCACAACACAGTCAGGCCATTGCTCTTTGAGCAGGGACCCCACAAGTGGCAGATCTGGAGAGATCCCCATCTTCCTCCTCCAGGATGAGTGGCACAGGAGTACACAACAGGGATCTGCTGGGTTTGGAGACTCCTAATGGGACTGTGCGCCAGAGATAGAAATGCTCAGTCACAGTCTGGGTGAGGCCAAATACTAATGGACACCGGCAAGATGGGAGGGATTGACTGCTTTTCTCTGCAGGCACACTGCTTTTCTCTGCAGCCCCTGATCCCTTGGCTCCTACAGGCTGGAGATTGGGAGGCTGCCATTTTCATTACCATCCTCCAGAGCAATACGGAGAGCGTTCAGGGAATAAAAGCTCCCAAGAGTAAACCTAAGCACATTACTTACCCTGGCCCCTGGCCCCTGGCAAGGGCAATGCAATTCTGCCTGGGGGGGCAAAGACATTTGAGAGTCACTGCAACAGGCCCCACCCCCAGAAGATCAGCGAGAACATCCAGCCAAGACCAAGTTCACCGATCAATGAGAACTGTGGAACTCCAGAGCTGGGGGAAAGCAACACAGAATTCATGGCTTTTTTTCCCATGATCCTTTAGTCTTGCAAAGTTAAATTTTCTTAATTTTATTTTTTCTTATTCTTTTGTTAAAATTTTATTTATTCATTTGACAGAGAGAGAGAGATCACAAGTAAGCAGATCACAGGCAGAGAGAGGAGGAAGCAGGCTCCCCACAGAACAGAGAGCCTGATGTGGGGCTCGATCCCAGGACACTGAGATCATGCCCTGAGCTGAAAGCAGGGGCTTAACCCACTGAGCCACCCAGGTGCCCCTATTTTTTTCTTATCTATTCTTTTTAAACTTTTCCTCTTTCCTCTTTTAATGTTTTTTAATTATTGTATCTTATCAATACCTTTTTTTAAAAAATCTTTTTAAAATTTCATTGTTATAGTCATATTTTATCCCTTCATTGTATTTAACTTTATTTTTTGAATACATATAGCTGTTTTTTCTTTAAAATTTTAGGATGTAATTTCTTCTAATAAATCAAAATATACCCTAAATCTATCTCCAGCCTGATCACATTTTTTTTCCTTTTCCAACCAATTTATCTTACCAATTCCTTTTTTAGAATCTTTCTTAATTTTCATCTTTACAGTCAATTTCCATCCCTTCATTGTGCTTACCCCTTATTTTTGTATATATATGTTTTTCTTTCTTTAAAATTTTGGGAGGTAATTTCTTCCAAGAGACCAGAATATACCCAAAATCAAGTGAGTGGCTCTGTTCTATTCACCAGTCTAATAAATATATATCTTTATTTTTAAAAATATTTTCCCCCCTTTCCTCTCCCTCCCAGTTTCAGGTCTCTTCTGATGTGGTTAGCACATGTTTTTCCAGGGTCTTTGCCACCCTTTTAGTATTTTACTCTCTCATTAATATATTGTTATCTGGATAAAATGAAAGGCAGAAAAACATGCCACAGAAAAAGAAAAAAAGAGGTAGTACCGATGGCTAGGGACCTAATCAATACAGACATCAGTAATATGTCAGGATTAGAGTTCAGAATGTTGATTATCAAGGAGCTAGCTGGGCTCAAAAAATGCCTGGAAGATATTAGAGAATCCCTTTCTGGAGGAAAAAAAAAAAGAACTAAAATCTAACCAAGTTGAAATTAAAAAGCTATTAACGGGGTACAATCAAAAATGGAGATGCTTACTGCTAGGATAAATGAGACATAAGAGGGAATCAGTGATATAGAAAACCAACTGATGGAGAATAAGCTCCATGAAGCTCCATGAAGCTGAGCAAAAGAGAGACAAACAACTACCATGAGGGGAGAATTTGAGAGATAAGTGATACCATAAGATGCAACAATATTAGAATAACTGGGATCCCAGAAGAAGAAGAAAGAGAGAGGGGGGCAGAAAGTATATTGGAGCAAACTATAATAGAGAATTTCTCTAATATAAAAGGAACAAGCATCAAAATCCAGGAGGCGCAGAGAATCCTCCCTCAAAACCAATAAAAATAGGCCCACACCCTGTGATCTAATAGTAAAACTTACAAGTCTCAGTTACAAAGAGAAAATTCTGAAAGCAGCATGGGACAAGAAGTCTGTAACATACAATGGTAGAAATATTAGATTGACAGCAGACTTATCCACAGAGACCTGGCAGGCCAGAAAGAACTGGCATGATATATTCAGAGCACTAAAGGAAAACTATGCAGCCAAGAATACTATATCCAGCTAGACTGTCATTGAAAAGAGAAGGGGAGATAAAAAGCTTCCAGGACAAACAAAAATCAAAAGAATTTGCAAACACCAAACCAGCCCTATAGGAAATATTGAAAGGGGTCCTTTAAGCAAAGAGGGAGCCTAAAAGTAATAGACCGGAAAGGAACAGAGACAATATACAGTAAAAGTCACCTTACAGCCAATACAATGGCACTGAATTCATATCTTTCAATATGACCCTGAATGTAAATGGGCTAAATGTCCACATTAAAAAACACAGGGTATCAGAATGGATAAAAAAACAAAACCCATTCATATGCTGTCTACAAGAAACTCAGTTTAGACCCAAAGACACCTCCAGATTTAAACTGAGGGGGTGGAAAACAATTTGCCATGGTAACAGATATCAAAAGAAAGCTGAGGTGGCAATCCTTGTATCAGATAAATTAGATTTTAAGCCAAAGACTATAATAAGAGATGAGGAAGGACACTATATCATACTTAAAGGGTCTGTCCAACAAGATCTAACAGTTTTAAATATCTATGTCCCTAACACGGGAGCAGCCAACTATATAAACCAATTAATAACAAAATCAAAGAAACACATCAACAATAATACAACAATAGAAGCGACTTTAACAACCCCCTAATTAAAATGGACAGATCCTCTAAGCAAAAGATTAGCAAGTAAATAAGGCTTTAAATGACACACTGGACCAGATGGACATCACAGATATATTCAGAACATTCCATCCCAAAGCAACAGAATACATATTCTTCTCTAGTGAACATGGAACATTCTCCAGAATAGATCAAATTCTGGGTCACAAATCAGGTCTCAACTGGTACCAAGAGACTGGGATCATTCCCTGCCTATTTTCAGACCACAGTGCTCTGAAACTAGAACTTAATCACGAGAGGAAAGTTGGAAAGAACTCAAATACATGGAGGCTAAAGAGCATTCTACTATGAAGAATGAATGGGTCAACCAGGAAATTAAGAAGAACTAAAAAAATTCATGGAAACAAATAAAAATGAAAACACAACAGTTCAAAATATTTGGAATACAGCAAATGTGGTCCTGAGAGGAAAGTATATAGCAATACAAGCCTTTCTCGAGAAACAAGAAAGGTTTCAAGTACACAACCTAACCGTCCACCTAAAGGTGCTGGAGAAAGAACAGCACAGAAAGTGTAACCCCAGCAGGAGAAGAGAAATCATAAAGATCAGAGGAGAAATTAATGAAATAGAAACCAAAAGAACAATAGAACAAATCAATGAAACTAGGAGCTGATTCTTTGAAAGAATTAATAAAATTGATAAACCCCTGGCCAGACTTATCAAAAAGAAAAGAGAAAGGTCCAAAATAAATAAAATCATGAATGAAAGAGGAGAGAACACAACCAACACCAAAGAAATACAAATAATTATAAGAACATATTATGAGCAACTATACACCAGCAAATCTAGCAAACTGGAAGAAATGGATGCATTCCTAGAGATGTATAAACTACCAAGATTGAACCAAGAAGAAATAGAAAACCTGAACAGACCCATAACCAGAAAGGAGATAGAAGCAGTCATCAAAAATCTCCTAACAAGAGCCCACGGCCAGATGGTTTCCCAGGAGAATTCTACCAAACATTTAAAGAAGAATTAATGTCTATTCCTCTGAAACTGTTCCAAAAAATAGAAATGGAAGGAAAAAATTCCAAACTCATTTTATGAGGCCAACATTACCTTGATCCCAAAACCAGACAAAGACCCCATCAAAAAGGAGAATTACAGACCAATATCCTTGATGAACATGGATGCAAAAATTCTCGCCAAAATACTAGCCAATAGAATCCAACAGTACATTAAAAGGATTATTCACCATGACCAATTGGGATTTATTCCTGGGCTGCAAAGATGGTTCAACATCCACAAGTCAATCAATGTGATATAATACATTAATGAAAGAACAAGAACCATAAGATACTCTCAATAAATGCTGAAAAGGCGTTTGACAAAGTACAGCATCCTTTCTTGATCAAAACTCTTCAAAGTGTAGGGATAGAGGGTATAAACCTCAATATCATCAAAGCCATCTTTGAGAAATCCACAGTGAGTATCATTCTCAATGGGGAAAAACTGAGAGCTTTTCCCTTAAGGTGAGAAACACAGCAGGGATGTCCACTATCACCACTGCTATTCAACACAGTACTGGAAGTCCTAGCCTTGGCAATCAGACAACAAAAAGAAATAAAAGGCATCCAAATCAGCAAAGGAGAAGTCAAACGCTCACTCTTTGCAGATGGTATGATACTTTATGTGGAAAACCCAAAAGACTCCATTCCAAAATTGCTAGAACTCATACAGGAATTCAGTAAAGTGTTAGGATATAAAATCAATGCACAGAAATCAGTTGCATTTGTATACACCAACAGTAAGACAGAAGAAAGAGAAATTAAGGAGTCGATTCCATTTACAATTGCACCCAAATCAGCAAGATACTTAGGAATAAACCTAACCAAAGAGGGAAAGAACCTGTACTCAGAAAACATAAAGTACTCATGAAAGAAATTGAGGAAGACACAAAGAAATAGAAAAACTTTCCATGCTCACGGATTGGAAGAAGAAATATTATGAAATGTCTATGCTACCTAAAGCAATCTACACATTTAATGCAATCCCTATCAAAATACCATCAATTTTCTTCAAAGAAATGGGGCAAATAATCCTAAAATTTAAATGGAACCAGAAGAGACCGTGAATAGCCAGAGGAATGTTGAAAAAGAAAGCCAAAGTTGGTGGCATCACAATTCCAGGCTTCAAGCTCTATTACAAAGCTGTCATCATCAAGACAGTAGGGTACTGGAACAAAAACAGACACATACATCAAAGGAACAGATTAGAGAGCCCAGAGATGCACCCTCAACTCTATGGTCAACTCATCCTTGACAAAGTAGGAAAAAATATCCAATGGAAAAAAGAAATCTCTTCAACAAATGGTTTTGGGAAAATTAGACAGTCACATGCAGAAGAATGAAACTGGACCATTTCCTTACCACACATAAAAATAGACTAAAATGGATGAAAGACCTCAATGTGAGACAGGAATCCATCAAAATCCTTGAGAAGAACAGAGGCAGCAACCTCTTTGACCTCAGCTGCAGCAACTTCTTCCTACAAACATTACGAAAGGCAAGGGAAGGAAGGTAAAAAAGAACTACTGGGATTTCATCAAGATAAAAAGCTTTTTCACAGCAAAGGAAACAAGTCAACAAAACCAAAAAAACTGACAGAATGGGAGAAGATATTCGCAAATGACATATCAGATAAAGGGCTAGTGTCCAAAATATATAAAGAACTTATCAAACTCAACACCCAAAGAGCAAATAATTCAATCAAGAAATGGGCAGAAGTCATGAACAGACATTTCTGCAAAGAAGACATCGAAATGGCCAAAATATACATGAAAAAGTGCTCAACATCACTCGGCATCAGGGAAATACAAATCAAAACCACAGTGAGATGCCACCTCACAGCAGTCAGAATGGCTAAAATTAACAAGTCAGGAAATGACAGATGTGGCGAGGATGCAGAGAAAGGGGAACCCTCCTACACTGTTAGTGGGAATGCAAGCTGGTGCAGCCACTTTGGAAAACAGTATGGGTTCCTCAAGAAGTTGAAAATAGAGCTAACTTACAACCCAGCAATCACACTACTGGGTATTTACCCTAAAGACACAAACGTAGTGATCCAAAGGAGCATGTGCACCTGAATGTTTATAGCAGCCTTGTCCACAATAGCCAAGCTATGGAAAGCACCTAGATGTCCATCAACAGATGAATTGATGAAGAAGAAGTTGTATAGACACACACACACACACACACACACACACACACACACACACACACACAATAGAATACTATGCAGCCATCAAAAGAAATGATCTTGGCATTTACAACAACCTGGATGGAACTAGGGTATTATGCTGAGCGAAATAAGCCAATCAGAGAAAGACAATTATCATATGATCTCTCTGACAGGAGGAATTTGAGAGGCAGGGTTGGGGGACTATGGGGAGTAGAGAAGGAGAAAATGAAACAAGATGGGATCAGGAGTGAGACAAACCATCAGAGACTGTTAATCTCACAAAACAAACTGAGATTTCTGGCAGGTGGGGCGGTAGGGATAGGGTGGTTGTATTATGGACATTGAGGAGGGTATGGGCTATGATGAGTGCTGTGAAATGTGTAAGCCTGATGATTCACAGACCTGTACCCCTGGGGCAAATAATACATTATATGTTAATATTATATGTTAATAAAACATGTTAATAATATATAATATATTTATATATAAATATATATATTGTATATATATACATAATATATAATAAATATGTTAATAAAAATAACTTTAAAAAAAGAAAAGCTATATTTTGGAGAGTAGTATGTTACCTCACAATTCTATCAGCTTTATTTAATTGTGCATCTCTATGCATATACATACACACACAACTACTTAACAATGACTTCATGAAGAATTAAAAAATTAGAAATAACTTAGCATATACACTCTTTATATCCTAACAAGTTTCTTTTACTTATTTTTTTTTTAGAAAAGTAAATGTGGGGTGCCTGGGTGGTTCAGTGGGTTAAAACCTCTGCTTTCAGCTCAGGTCATGATCCCAGAGTCCTGGGATCGAGCCCCACATCGGACTCTCTGTTCAGCGGGGAGCCTGCTTCTTCCTCTCTCTCTGCCTATTTGTGATCTCTGTCTGTCAAATGAATAAATAAAATCTTTAAAAAAAAAAAAGTAAATGTAAAGGATTTAAAAAAAAAAAAATGGCCCAGGGACTATCTTTGAGATAGCCATTTATTCCAAATGGCTATAGGGAATGAAGTCATAGTCATGATACAGCTAGAGGTTTGGGAACTTCACCAAGAACAAGCTGTTAAGACCTTAAGAAGGTCTGCAGACTAACCTCAATTTGTGCAGTTTTCAGGCATATAATAGTTGTATGGTTAGAAGCCACTTCACTGACTCACCTGGACCCTATTCTCAGTTTCCCTTCTATGCCAATCTCACAGCATGGTTTAGAAAATACTTTATCTTTGAAGAGACACCAACTTACTACCTATCCTCCTGACATTGTACACTGCTTTGCATCCAAGCTGGAGAAGCTTCGATAGGAAATTGGTAAGACTTTTAAAAATTTAAAGCAAGTATGCAAAATATTCTTCACTGTGGAAAGAAAATAAAAGTCATCTGAAATAATTAATCTTTTTATTCTTTCTTATTATTACACACTACAAAAACACACAAACAACAACAACAACAAATGTGTATTCCTTTAACACTTAACAGATTGAGTCACCTGGAAACCCCATGTTGTGTTTTAAAATTAGGAACTGATCATACAAATTGAGAGAGGGGAAGCCAACATTTCAAAGGGCAGCATACTGACAGTTGAGTTCTCTGCTAGGTGAACTGGACATTGACTTATCATAAGAAAATAAATGCATTTTCAGTGAATACTCTATAGAGTATGATTTTAATAAAAGATTAGTCAACAAATACAAAATATACTTCTTACAAAACTTAAGATTCAAAGGAAGAGCTTTTTAGAAGACATTTCTAAAATTCTTCAGATATTGGCTTAACTCTACAGCACTGCCTTTCTTAATTACCATCCCATAAAACATTCTGACAGCCCAAATGCAATGCTTAGTAAGTATTTTACCTCCAGACAGCTTGAAGATGCATGGTAGCACTAAAATTACAATACTCACTATGACTTGTTCTGTCATCCAAATTTGGGAATAGAGCAAACGTCTCCATAATGAGCTGTCTGATGTTCTATCCAGTTTACCTGTAGCAAACAGGAGTAAATATAACTACCTAAACATTGGGATATTAGTGAGATGCAAACAAACAAATTCTTCTTTTAACCAAGGAGAAGCCTTCATACATAATTTATTCACACTTGCACTTTGATGCAAAATAGAATGCATTTAAAATTTTTCAGCATAAATTAAAATTAACTCTAGGGTAATATTTTGTCAAAATTTTCTCGTAAGTCAAGCAGAGAGAGTCAATTATCATAGGTTTCACTTACTTGTGGAGCATAAGGAATAACACGGAGGACACTGGGTAAAGGAGAGAAGTGAGTTGAGGGAAATCGGAGGGGGAGACAAACCATGAGAGACTGTGGACTCTGAGAAACAAATTAAGGTTTTGGAGGGGATGTGTTTGGGGGTTGGGGGGTTGGGAGAGCCTGGTGGTAGGTATTAAGGAGGGCACATATTGCATGGAGCACTGGGTGTGGTGCATAAACAATGAATCTTGGAACATTGAAAAAATAAAGTTTAATTTTTTTCCTCATAATTTTGAAATCTGACTAATGTATTGATTAAAATCTATAGAGACAGAAATGTACCATCATTTGTCCATTGTAGGCACACAAAATGATTTAGTGCTTTAATCCTTGTTCTAGAACACACATGTCCTTCTAAGACTAAGTTTGCTTTATTAGATGTTAAGGTATTAAGTTGTATGGTTGAAGGTTTAGCAATATATACAAACTAGTAAAATAAAAAGTACTTATTAAATAAATAATGTAAGATATTGCTGCATTTGTTTATAGTTATGAAAATTAGGTTGAAATAAGATCACATAATTAAATTATGAACTTTGTTAAAATCTACAAAAAGTCTTTCCAATAATCAGTTTTATTATGCAATTAATAAGAAAAAAAATTTCTCTACTAAAAAGTTAACAATCTTAGACAACTAATGGAGTTTTATTTTGGTAGCCATAAATAAAGAAAATGTAGGATCCACAAGAATTAAGAGGCTTGTACACAAACTTTATATAGGAAAAAAAAAAGGAAAGTGCAATAAGAAAACTTTTCTTAAATGAAACAATTTCTTTCTGAATGTTTTTACCTATCATTTAGAAACACTTCATTTTAACCATTAAACACTTGGCATAAAAAGATTGTACAATGTCTTTTAAAAAGACTGCAGGGGAAAAAAAATGGCTGAATTGGTTTCTGGTCTCTATTATAATAGGTCTTAGTAAAGACTCATTAAAATACTGTGTGCTACAAAATATATACCAGTATACCAATGTTGTTTAGTGTTGGTTCCATCTAACAGCATAGTAAATACCATATCACAGCCAGATTTTCTGGCAATTAGAATGAGCTTTGTCAACAAAACCAAATTTTGCCAATCTTTGCAATGCTCAAATAATTTATGGATTTGGAAATATGACACATCCAAGCAAACAGAAGGCTTTCAGAATATAAGGATTTCTTTGCCCTCTAAATCCATTAAATGGCCTGCCTTTGTGTATTACTGTCATGTGAATAAATGGAATCAGGTTCCATCTTAATATATATATATATATGTATGTATTAGGAATTATAAACCACTAGATTACCAATTTTTCTGATGTTCTAAAATGTTTTTACTTATATTTACATTATTCATATATATACATATACTATAAATACATATTGATACTATATTAGTATTAGTATAGTGGCAGAACTATAGTTCTAAAAATAGTAGAACATATAACACATACTTGTATGTATACTGTATATATATGCTGCATATATATGTAATATATAAATATAAAACACTATAGCTCTAAAATACCTAATGCAATATACACATATGTATACACTGTGTGCTATATGTTGGTGTATGTGTATATATAATAAATACGCAGTATATATATAATAAATATGTATATAATGACTATGTACTATAAATATGCATGTATGCCATATATGAATACACACAGACAACTTAGATAGTCTGCACAATAGTTAGAAATTAAATTCCTTAGTTGTATAACTGGTTTATAATTCCTTTATGGATATTTTTTTATATTCCATTCATTTTCTTTGTAAAGTTAATACAGAGGCGATAACATGTAGGATATCTTTTCTAATCCCTTTAGCATATAATTGGTGGCAGTAGTGTACCAGGGAAGCTATCCTCAATATCCTCAAAATCACTCAGTCACAAATAGACAAGAGTGATCTTCCACTCTGATACTACACTAATCACTTAGGGAGTAGAGGCAGTCTCATTGCAGCAAACATTCACACACACACATCCTACATACCAAAGCTTTGCTGCTGGACAGGGGTCTTCTAGTCCCTCAAAACATACATTTGGTTGTGTTTTCCTCAGAATAGTAACAGTGGTAACACTCCATCTTTTAACTTCTCACACATTCTATCCTAATCACCTCTCCCTGCTCATAGCAAGCTGCTTTAAGACTGGAGTGAAGCTTGTGAACACACAACAGAGAGATCAAAGGGTTTGCAGCATTGAAATGCAAGTGTGTGTGTGTGTGTGTGTGTGTATTGTGTTTTAGAACCTCTGAGGGGTTTATTAAGTATCAGGTCTAATCAATTTTTTTAGACACTTTAAGACAATCAAAATGAATAGACCCTTTGTTAGTTTATTTACCTTAATACAGAATTTTGTTTTACTGGGTGAACATGGAGTTGAGAGATTCCAAGGGTTAAAACTAAGTGATGTTTTAAAACTTAGTGATGTTTCAGTCCGTTTCCTTCACTTTGAAGATGAACGAACTGGGACCCAGAAGGGTCTGAGACCCTCCACCATTTTAGCACAACACCTACAGCAGGCACAGCAGGTCCTAGCCCACCTCTGGTGGGTCACTGGGTTTAATGTCCTGAGAAATGGCACATCACTGGCTGACAATGTAATTTTTAAGCAAAAGTCATCAGGGAGCATGTGCCCCTTCGGATCACTACATTTGTATCTTTAGGGTAAATACCCAGCAGTGCAATTGCTGGGTCATAGGGTAGTTCTATTTTCAACATTTTGAGGAACCTCCATGCTGTTTTCCAGAGTGGTTGCACCAGCTTGCATTCCCACCAACAGTGTAGGAGGGTTCCCCTTTCTCCGCATCCTCGCCAGCATCTGTCATTTCCTGACTTGTTAATTTTAGCCATTCTGACTGGTGTGAGGTGATATCTCATTGTGGTTTTGATTTGTATTTCCCTGATGCCGAGTGAATGTTTATAGCAGCAATGTCTACAATAGCCAAACTATGGAAAGAACCTAGATGTCCATCAACAGACGAATGGATAAAGAAGATGTGGTATATATACACAATGGAATACTATGCAGCCATCAAAAGAAAGGAAATCTTGCCATTTGCGACGACGTGGATGGAACTAGAGGGTATCATGCTTAGCGAAATAAGTTAACCGGAGAAAGACAACTATCATATGATCTCCCTGATATGAGGGAGAGGAGATGCAACATGGGGGGTTGAGGGGGTAGGAGAAGAATAAATGAAACAAGATGGGATTGGGAGGGAGAGAAACCATAAGTGACTCTTAATCTCACAAAACAAACTGAGGGTTGATGGGGGGAGGGGGGTTGGGAGAGGGGGGGTGGGGTTATGGATATTGGGGAGGGTATGTGCTATGGTGAGTGCTGTGAAGTGTGTAAACCTGGCGATTCGCAGACCTGTACCCCTGGGGATAAAAATATATGTTTATAAAATAAAAAAATAAAAAAGTCATCAGAGAAACTCATAGTAAGAAAAGTGCTTTGTACTTTCAGGTGCAGTAAGCCTAAGGACCTTATGTTTCACTATCTATAACTCAAGCTAAAGAGTGTAAGCTATTTAATGGTGGGAATCTTAGCTTCATTTTATTGTATACACAGCATAGCGTCTAACACATAGTGGTTAATCAAATGTTATTTTTAAATCGATAAATATAAGAATAAGGATGAATTGAACACTGGATAGTTAGGAGAGAGAAAAAGAAACTTTATTCCTCTCTTTGGCTGGGATTCCTAAAGAGGAGAGACCCTGCATGGCATATATAGTCTAGTAATCCCAATGCTTTTCTGAATGAAGCATCTAACAGTAGCCCACCCTCTCTGGCAACAGCACCTCACCCTAATAACCCTGATATGATGATGGCCTCATGCAAGAACAAGCTCGAATGCTTTGAAACACACCAGAGCATACCACTCACCTCTCTAATTCATCTTATTTAACAAGCAAAAGACTATGATTCCAAAGAACCAAATTTGTTTTGCTTCTGCTTCACTAATCACCAAAGCTATCTCTTCTCTCAACTTTTTCTCTATTTCTAATGATTCTAAATCAACCAAATAAATATTGGAAATTTAGGAGTTTTTCATGTAAAAATCAAAGGTATTTACACAAATGCAAGATTGAAACCAGCATTTTTTCATGCAACAATATGAAATTATTGTTAAAAGCATTTTAAACTTCTTGCCATTATATGTCTGCATACAAATAGAATGGACATGATTAAACAAAGTCTCCACATGCATGATATTGCAGGATACAATTAAATCAGATGAAAAGGAAACTTTTAATTAATTTCTTTAGAAAAGTCCCTTTTTCTTATGTTCCCTTTGTGTATTTTCTATTTTCAATTTTGCCCCAATATCTGTATTTGATAGAAAATTAAAGAGAGACAGGCATAGTGAAACTTCCCCTCATTTGTAGCTCTATTATGAATATTCAATTTGGTTGTAATATTCATTTTTAGAAGTACAAAAATTATTCCAAAATTTGGATTCCTAAAACTTTCCCGGAAGTCTAATAAAATAATGTGTCTCTTATTTTCTGAGACTATTAATGAAAGGCCCAACAAGTACCAGTGTCACTTATTCAGATCTTCAGATTATTTAGAAAAAAGGAGAAAATATATATATTGCTAGTTAAGAACTGTTTTTCACAATTAGTTTAAAATTAAATTCCTTTCTCTTATTCTCTAAAAAATAATGTAAAGTATAATGTTGAAAAAACAAAACATTTGGACAAAGGCAAAAATCATAGACTATATCCAGAGTCTACTTTACATGATGCACACAATGTCCACAAATGCTGAGTCTTTTTTGAAAAGTATGTTTTTCTTTCATATAAAGATAAAAAGAAAAGCTTTTAGGTCATGGGCTATGAGGGGAAGAGATAATATCTCTTGTGCTTTGATGTTACAAGTAGCTCTTCATTATAGAAGACTTCTCACAGTGTAATAAAGGTTCTGGTAAATTGAGCCTGAATATTTAATAACCAGCTTCAACATGGAAGCTCTGTGACTTTCCTGTCCTTGGCACAGCAGAGCAAACATATATGTATTATGAACAAATAGCAAAGCTTTATTATTTTAGTGCAAAGATTTTAGTATTTAATGATATAATGTCACTAAAAGGAAAAGCATGATTTCTACATTCCCTAGGAAGCCTCCTGTTTAGAAATGTTTCTAAAATACCAACTGACAAGAAATTAGGATAAAATGATCTATTTGCAGTTAAATGCGACATATAAAATTGGTTTCAAACTTTTATGCAATATCTGTAACAAAAATTATAGCCTATTGAAAATATTCAAAACTTTGATGTGTTGCTCTATGTCAGTTTTTAAGGTAAAGGTAAATCTAAGTGAAGTTTGAAAAATATTTTAATTGCATGTTAAGTTGCTTGAGTCTTAAAGTTTGGCATTCTAGACATGACAATTATATCAAGAAAAAAAATGTGTAAAGTCTCTTTTAGGAAAATAAAACTTTTGATTAAAAGATGGATGAAAAATTCAAGCAACCAATAGAAATATAAATGAAAGATTATAAAATTCACACAAGATATACCACCTACAAATCTTCACTAGCAAACTTCCATTGTGACTTCTTTCTGTGCATAGATAGATATGGGCATATGTAGATACGGGCATACCTAGGTCAGGCATATACAGATATAGGCATATACAGATAAATTCTGCAGCCTAACTCTGCATTAAAAGTCATGTTATTATGCACAGTACCATGTGACTTGTTCTTTTCTCACTCAGAAAAATGTCATAAACATATTTCCAAGTAAATAAAAAATATTTTATCATTTGATACAGTACTCACTTATACTGACTTGCTTTTGTAATTTCTTGATAACAGCCATATAGTGATAATCTTTTTATAACACACAGTAAAATATTATTTACCCTTCAATTATCTATCAATTTATATCTCATCTCTTTCCAAAAAGAATGTATGGTGTCTCATAGCTAACATATGTAAAAAAATAAAATGTGATTTAATGAGAAACAAAAACAAAAACAGAAGCCAACAAATAAAAACAAGAGAAAAATATAAGAGTCTCCTAGTAAAGGAAGTTTTGAATGAAAGTCCTACTCAAGCTCTCAAAATTTATCACTAAAATTCTATGGAAAAAAACAGAAAAATAAAATTGAAAATGAGTACTAGAAACAAAAATCAATAGCCATTGCCAGAATCTAGAATCTCCACTAACTTCAAAACTAACCAAATTAGACTTAGAAAGATAATGAAAAAACAATGGCTCACAAATATTGCCACCAGTGACACAAGACACTGAGAAGATATTCTGATCATAAAGAAAACAACATGTTAGTTTTTGTAATGGAATATCTCTGCAAAAAATACAGAAAACTGGTAACAATCTCTTGTTACATCAAGTGGAAAACTTTGGGGATACAGGAAGAGGGGACTTAACGTTCTTGTCCTTTCATGTCCTTTGTATTTCTACTACAATGATGTATTTCTTGTGAAAAATTGTTATAAGATCTAAAAGCCATTAAGTACAATGCAGAAAAATTCAGGTTACAAAACTATAAATAAATTATTATCCTAAATTTAAAGGAAAACAACCATACAGGTACTTCAATGATTGGGTAACAGGTGGGGTTATCATCAGTTATTTTCTTCTTTCTCCATCCTAGAGTTCCCCCATTGCTCTACCACGAACATACTGCTGTTATATAAGAAGAAAAGCTCATGCTTAGAAACAACTATAACTAAAATTAGTATAAAAGGAAAAAGAACACTAAATGTAAAATCTTGGTGATTCAATCAAAACTCCAGTCAAAGCAAGATTTATAAACTATAATTCATTTCATTAAAAGAGAAGGAACAAAAGTAAATGAAGTTCACTTGAAAATTTAGCCAGGTAATTTTTTTTTTAATTTTTATTAATTTTATTTTTTATAAACATATAATATATTTTTATCCCCAGGGGTACAGGTCTGTGAATCACCAGGTTTACACACTTCACAGCACTCACCATAGCACATACCCTCCCCAGTGTCCATAATCCCACCCCCCTCCCAACCCCCCTTCCCCCATCAACCCTCAGTTTGTTTTGTGAGATTAAGAGTCACTTATGGTTTCTCTCCCTCCCAATCCCATCTTGTTTCATTTACTCTTCTCCTACCCCCTTAACCCCACATGTTGCATTTCCTCTCCCTCATATCAGGGAGATCATATGATAGTTGTCTTTCTCCGATTGACTTATTTCGCTAAGCATGATACCCTCTAGTTCCATCCACGTCGTCGCAAATGGCAAGATTTCCTTTCTTTTGATGGCTGCATAGTATTCCATTGTGTATATATACCACTTCTTCTTTATCCATTCGTCTGTTGATGGACATCTAGGTTCTTTCCATAGTTTGGCTATTGTAGACATTGCTGCTATAAACATTTGGGTGCACGTGCCCCTTTGGATCACTACGTTTGTATCTTTAGGGTAAATACCCAGCAGTGCAATTGCTGGGTCATAGGGTAGTTCTATTTTCAACATTTTGAGGAACCTCCATGCTGTTTTCCAGAGTGGTTGCACCAGCTTGCATTCCCACCAACAGTGTAGGAGGGTTCCCCTTTCTCCGCATCCTCGCCAGCATCTGTCATTTCCTGACTTATCAATTTTAGCCATTCTGACTGGTGTGAGGTGATATCTCATTGTGGTTTTGATTTGTATTTCCCTGATGCCGAGTGATGTGGAGCACTTTTTCATGTGTCTGTTGGCCATCTGGATGTCTTCTATGCAGAAATGTCTGTTCATGTCCTCTGCCCATTTCTTGATTGGATTATTTGTTCTTTGGGTGTTGAGTTTGCTAGGTTCTTTATAGATTTTGGACACTAGCCCTTTATCTGATATGTCATTTGCAAATATCTTCTCCCATTCTGTCAGTTGTCTTTTGGCTTTGTTCACTGTTTCCTTTGCTGTGCAAAAGCTTTTGATCTTGATAAAATCCCAATAGTTCATTTTTGCCCTTGCTTCCCTTGCCTTTGGTGATGTTCCTAGGAAGATGTTGCTGCGGCTGAGGTCGAAGAGGTTGTTGCCTGTGTTCTCCTCAAGGATTTTGATGGATTCCTTTCTCACATTGAGATCCTTCATCCATTTTGAGTCTATTTTCGTTTGTGGTGTAAGGAAATGATCCAATTTCATTTTTCTGCATGTGGTTGTCCAATTTTCCCAACACCATTTATTGAAGAGGCTGTCTTTTTTCCATTGGACATTCTTTCCTGCTTTGTCGAAGATGAGTTGACCATAGAGTTGAGGGTCTATTTCTGGGCTCTCTATTCTGTTCCATTGATCTATGTGTCTGTTTTTGTGCCAGTACCATGCTGTCTTGATGATGACAGCTTTGTAATAGAGCTTGAAGTCCGGAATTGTGATGCCACCAACTTTTAGCCAGGTAATTTTTAAAAATCGATGGAAAAGAAGAAAAAAGGAATAATATACAAAAGGAATTTTTAAAAGCAACAAATATATTTTTAAAAAGTTTAAGGTTTTTTTTTTAAAGATTTTTGTTTATTTAATTGACAGACAGAGATCACAAGTAGGCAGAGCAGTAGGCAGAGAGAGGGGAAAGCAGGCTCCCTGCCGAGCAAAGAACTGGATGATGCGCCCTTAGATCCCAGGACCATGGTATCACGACCTGAGTGGAAGGCAGAGGCTTTAATCCACTGAGCCACCCAGGCGCCCCTGAGTTATGCTTTAAAACATGGCAAAAATCCTTAACATATACAATCAAGAAAAGAAACAGAAAATCCAAGCAAAGCTAGAACGGAGAAATATGCAAAGAAAATAAAGTCTCTGCTAATGGATTTTTAAATTATCTTTCTCCAACTCCCCACTATCCAGTCCACCCACACTGGTCTCTTTACTCTTTCTCATTCATGCCAGCCACACACTTGAATTCACATTTGCTATGTCCCTGCCTAAGATTCTTTCCCCAGACATTCACTCTCTCAAGAACTTAAGATCTTTATTCAGTGTCACTTTTCAGCAAGGTCTTCTCTGACTTCTCTACCTCCCTATTTACAATACAGACAAATACACATACACACTTTCATATAGGTAAAAAGGAAAGATAATATATTTGGTATGTAGTTTTTCTTCTAATCTGTGAGATTTTTAAAAAAGATTTTTCTTATTTATTTTAGAGAGAGAGAGTACAGAAGTAAGCAAGCAAGTGGAGGAAGGGACAGAGGGAGATGGAGAAAGAATATCAGACTCCATCCTGAACACAGAGCCCCATGTGAGGCTGGATCCCATGACCCTGAGATCATGACCTAAGCCGAAACCAAGAGTCTGATGCTCAACCAACTGAGCTACCCAGGTACACCTAATCGTGAGATTTTTTAAGATGAGTTTATTAGGTAAATACACTTTCATAGATGTTCTTTTCCATAATAATATATAATAAAAATCTTTAGAAGACACTAAACATTTTAGAAAATACTAAATTTTAATAACTGTGGTATTCATATATGGATATAGCATAACACATTTAAAAATTAAGAAATGTTGAATTTTTATTAGGTTTATATTTTTCTATTGAAATAAAATCTGAAAGAAGCATTCTTATTAATTTATTAAAAATTTACCTATAATGAGCAAGAAATGGTGCTTTGGAGTATGGGGCTGAGATAAGAATGACAATGTAGTCCCTGTCTCCAAAATCCTACAGTATATGTAGAGGATGAGACAGCAATTATGCAGATAATGATGAAAAACCCACTTAATTATAACTGTGATACAGTGTATATGAGAGGGACTAGGTGGGAGTATAAACCACTACTGGATATTGAAGCAAAATCATGCTGAGGGGGGCGCCTGGGTGGCTCAGTGGGTTAAGCCGCTGCCTTCGGCTCAGGTCATGATCTCAGGGTCCTGGGATCGAGTCCCGCATCGGGCTCTCTGCTCAGCAGGGAGCCTGCTTCCCTCTCTCTCTCTCTCTCTCTCTCTCTCTGCCTGCCTCTCCGTCTACTTGCGATCTCTCTCTGTCAAATAAATAAATAAAATCTTTAAAAAAAAAAATCATGCTGAGGAAGAGTTATTTTCACTGAGACCTGAAGAAGGCCCAACAAAGTAGTGTTCTAGACAAAGAATTTGTTTATCAAGCATCTATGTGCATTACAAAAAATCTTCCTGCAAATCTCTATTTCCTTAAGATAAATAACTAGACATTAAATCATCAGACCAATGGGCATTACCACTTTCACAGTTCTTAATGTATACAATCTAATTTCCCAATACTGATTTTGTTTCAAGGTATAATCCTACCAGCAAGTATGTAAGTATCTATTTTATTATTTTTTCACCTACATTGGATATTGTGTTTTGACCTTTATTTTTAAATAACACTGAGAGAATATAATTATTCTTGAAAAATAATAAAGGGCGCCTGGGTGGCTCAGTGAGTTAAGCCTCTGCCTTCGGCTCAAGTCATGATCTCGGGGTCCTGGGATCGAGTTCTGCATCAGGCTCTCTGCTTGGTGGGGATCCTGCTTCCTCCTCTCTCTCTCTGCCTACTTGTGATCTCTGTCTGTCAAATAAATAAATAAAATCTTTAAAAAATAAAATAAAATATGTATCAGTGTAAAAATTATTAATAAGCTTATAGCTCCCAAATTTTCACCATCTAGAAATTACTATTTTGAATTATTTTGTATATTCAAGATACTCATTTATGTACATTAAAATATATCACTGTCCTTGTATTATGGTTATTTTCCACTTAATAGGAAAATTTCTAGAATAATAACTGTGCATCTACATTATGAACTTCCTATGCTGAACAGAAGCCTATAGTAAGTTTAAACCATCACATATTGTTAATTTTTCTGCAGTTTCACTATTATATGTTGAAGTGTAGACTTTTTAAAATTTATCTATCTTTCTTTTGGCTTCTTGAGGTACTTAAATCAATGAATCAATGTGTTTCAGTGTTTTTTAGAAATTTTCAGCCATTGTTGCTTCAAAAATGTCTGCATAATTTTCTTTCTCTTTTTCTTTCTGGGACTTAAGTGAAACAGGTTAAATCTCATTAAGTCCTCTAGGTCTTTTACTATTTTCTGAATTTTCTACATTTTTATCTCTCTATATTTCATTCAGGGTAATTTCTAGTGACCTACATTGCAGTTCAGAATATATCAAACATACATAATTGCTTGTAAACCCTCTTTTGAGTTCTCAATGTTATCTTAGATTTTAGTTGTGATTTTAAGTTAGGCCCTTTGCATAATTATCATATAATGCTTTATAATTTTCAGATTTTACTGAAATTTTTAAGCTTAGCCTTTACCTTCACTAACATGGAAAATACAAACTGTTTTATATTTCTAATATCCAGAGTGCCAGCATCTGTTTCTGTTGTGTTGTTTCTGCTGATTGCAGCTGATATTGCCTAGACCCACTGTAATCTTTATTACCTTTGGTTGCTTATTAAATGTTTATTGAAAAAATATGTTGGGAATAATTTCAGATCCAGGAAATGATACATTCCTTCAGAGAGAAACTTCACTTCCTTCTGCTGACCATGTAAGGGTGTAGCCATCTAAGACCAAGGCTTGAAGTTTGGTGGACCATGTAGATAACTACCCAGAGTATATTTCACGTTCCCCATTCCGGAGAGCAACCTTTCAGGGATCCAGGCTAGAACAGGTGTATTTCCCTTTCAGAGGGACTGAACTTTAATCTCTGCTTCATTCTCTATCAAAATTCGAGCTTTAGAATTTAGCTGCTTACTATATAACCAAAGATCAACTGGGACATACCTCTTTCAACTCAAATGTTCTTTCTGTTCTCGGTCTGGTGTTTCCTCACTATCTTATTAATCACATGATCCATTTAAGAAGATGTTTTGCATTTTTTCCATTTTTTAAAAATTTTCTTTTTGGAGTAGTTGGTCTGTATTACCAACCCATCCTTATAAGAAACAGAAGTCTCCCCACACTTAATTCCAAATCACTCGAAATTAAATTTATTCCCAGTTGTGATTATTATTTTATTATTAAAAATGATGTCGGGGCACCTGGGTGGCTCAGTGGGTTAAGCCACTGCCTTCAGCTCAGGTCATGATCTCCGAGTCCTGGAATCGAGCCCCGCATCGGGCTCTCTGCTCAGTGGGGAGCCTGCTTCCTCCTCTCTCTGCCTGCCTCTCTGTCTGCTTGTGATCTCTCTGTCGGATAAATAAATAAAATCTTAAAAAAAAAAAATGATGTCATCATGAACATTTCTTTAAATATACTTGTGTTCTTCTGGTTATTTCCTAATATTTGTACAAATAAATTAATCCACAACAATTGCTATGTTCAAATAGTATGTATTTAAAGGCCTTGACATGTATAACCATTTATCATCCCAAAACAATCTATGTTTATTCTCCCTTTAGTCTTTCAACAGATAGTTCCTCCCAACTTCCCTCCCAATGCCACATACACAGACATTTACACACGTAACTGGGTAATTATTTTTCATTTTTGGCAGCTTGATAGGAATATACATATAAATATATATCTTCTTTTAAAGTGCTTATTTTTTTCACTTCTAGTGAGACTAAGCATATGTTCATGTTTATTGAACACAAGTAATTATTTGTGAATTACTTAATCAAATTTTTAATCATACAGTGGGTAGTAAATAGACAATTTTATTCCTACTTGCACTACTAAATATTAGCAGATACAAATAATGTAATTATACAAAAATGTAAAATTAAAATAAATATAGTCAAAAATGGAAAAATAGTATAAAAATATGAGGTTTTATTTTTTTATTAACATATAATGTATTATTTGATTCAGGGGTACAGGTCTGTGAATCATCAGTTTTATAGAATTCACAGCACTCACCTAGCACATACCCTCCCTAGTGTCCATAACCTAGCCACCCTATCCCTACCCGCCTCCTAGCAACCCTCAGTTTGTTGCCTGAGATTAAGAAAAGACTAGAATTAAGTATTTATAGCAAAAATTAGCACACTGTGACCTAAGGGTCAAATCTAACTTGGAGCCTACTTTTATAAAGTTTTATTGAAACACAACCATGCACATTTATTTATGTATTGTTACTGTCTGCTTGCACTTTACAATACCAAAGCTGAGGAGTTGTCATAGATACTGTACTGCCAACAATGCCTAAACTAGAAGGATCAAGATGGATTAATCTTAATCCTCTCTAAAAGTAAAACATGAAACACTAGCAACATTTGTACTGAACTCCATCACAACCCTCATCATGATTATTGACACTGATCTGAATATTACGTAACGTTGCTTTGCAATTATATATGGGAGATAAATAAGAAGTATAGTTGTTAAAGAGGAGAACAAAACTATTGTTTGTGCCAAATATGAAAACACATGGGAAAGTAGGGAAAAATGTACAATTAATAAGAGAATTCAGTCACTGAGTAGAACATTAATATAAACAAAAACCCATAGCCTTCCTTTACTTCATCCTTAACTGGTTAAAAGATGAAATTGTGAAATTTTTCTTTTCAATAACCAAAACACATAGGTTATCTAAGAAAAACACTAAGGAAATCTGTAGTTTCTTTACAAATGAAAACTTCAGAATGAATAAAGACACACACCAAGTGTTGAATTGCGGAAGATTTAACAAAATCAATATAGCAATTCTTTCTAAAGACACTTAGAGTTTGAAACAATTTTAGCTTAAAAAAAGATTAAAAAATGATTTTATTACCTGACAGATGAATTTAAATTGTGGCAAATCCACAAATTTGAAAGCTAACAAATTTGAGAGGAAAATAAGTAAAAGAGCAGTTGCCCTTTCAGATATTAAAATATATAAAAAACTACAATAAGTAAAACTGGTGATAGGATCAACAAGTCATTCAATGGACAAAGATACAATACTAGAAAAAGGCCTTAGTAAATGATAAAAGATGCAAAAGAAACTGGGGACTAATTAATGACTATTATGACTTAGATAAAAATGAGGCTTAGAACATCATCTTCTCACAACTTAAATTAAAATGAACTTCAGGGGGCACCTGGGTGGCTCAGTGGTTAAGCCGCTGCCTTCGGCTCAGGTCATGATCTCAGGGTCCTGGGATCGAGCCCCGCGTCGGGCTCTCTGCTCTGCGGGGAGCCTGCTTCCTCCCCTCTCTCTGCCTGCCTCTCTGCCTGCTTGTGATCTCTCTCTCTCTGTCAAATAAATAAATAAAATCTTTAAAAAAATAAAATAAAAAATAAAATAAAAATAAATAAAATGAACTTCAGAAGGATGGAATAATTAAAAGTAAAAATGAAATAGTGGTTGCTAGAAATTTGGTCTCCTATGAAAGGCTGAGCATATGACAGTTTAGAGAAACTGATTCTCTCTTAACTGAGCCTGGCATGTAAAAGGACCTCAACAAATGTGTGCAATGAACTAATAAATATATTTATTCACTTATAACTAATAAGTCAATCAATTAATACAAACTGCATCTACAAAATCTTCATTAATCATACCTTGTTGGGCTCTGAAGCCATACTGGAATTCAAAAAGTATGGAATAGATTTCTGATCAAAATCTAGGTTGCAACAAATATTATAAAGAGATTTTTAAGGAAAGCTATTTTATATTATCTTCTACAAGGAACTGGTAATATTCCACATTTGAAATTGCCAACTATGATGGGAAGTTCCCAGTTTTAACAATGAATTACAGAATTCAATAGCATATTATTCTAATACCAATATAGATATCATTAGAATCATATATCTATCCATCTCTTTTAATAATCCCTTCATCAATATTTACATTTAAAGAACAATGACTATTTCCCAATTCCTTTGGAGCTCTGCTTCCATACTTTTGAGTCCTCCATGAAATGGGTGAATGTTAAAAATTATAAATTTTCAGCTTTCATCTTGCTACTGCTTCCTTCAGATTATAGACATACAGCATTTTTGTCAATATGCTTTCTTGGTATTTATTGTCTATTTAAAAAAGCATTAGTAAGAGCTTAATATGTGCTAGACATTGAGCAAAGTTATCTCACAATCATTGTGTAATTTTGGCTATTTTCCATTAATGTCTGAGCTCAGCTAATCAATATTGAATATAAACATTTCTTCATAGAAATAAAACAATCTGGGTCACAGCTTCTAGAAACTATTCGTTTTAAAAAATTACTAGGAATTTGAAATAATGACTATTATTTATTACCAGTTTCCAGTGGTGATGAGCAATCATCATTAATTTATAATTTCTAATCAACAATCAAAATTTAAACAACTTTAATATTATCTTAGCTGGAATGTAAGAAAGAATTTCATTAAAATTACTAGGTTTTTTACTTACCATATTCTTACTGTGGAATTTTGTATTATATGTCTAGGATGATGCACAGTATTTATTTATCATCCCTCATAAATCATCCCCCTTCTCCAGCTTCTTTTCAGTTCTTACTCTTTTCTGAACTGACTCCAATTTTCTGACATATTTCCAATATTGAACTGCCTAGGAATTTATGTGATGTTCATGCTAGATGCAGTTGCTTGGGGCAGAGGTAGTCGGACCCACAAAACATCAGGTAGGGAAACCGTTTGGACAAAGATCCTGCAGTATTTCCTATTGGCCTATTCTGGTAGGTCTCACTTCCTCTAAAGAAGTTACACTACAATACACTAAGGGGGTTGAGGAGATAATGGAGAAAGTAAGTGGTTAGAGTGGCTAGGACATGGAAAAACAGAGAATAAAGAAAATAAAAATCACCAATGACTAAGGCTTTAGCTATTTAAAGAATAGTTTAATGATAAACATTCCCTAGAATATTTTTTCATTTCTAACTGCTATTACTCTGCATAAAATTACCTACACAGCATTATTATAATTTTCAAATATTCTTATGTGGCCCTTTATCCAGAGCTATTAAAAACTGTTTCCCTTTTCTGCATTATGGATCAGTAATTATCTCCTCCCCAATTGTCAGCATCTCCTTTTCTCATCTTTACAACACTGGTAATTCTATAATAAGCAATTGAACTTCTCTTTCTACCCGCTAGCCTCTGTACTAATACAACACAAGCACACACACACATGTGCACACAAATATACTTACACACTTGCCATGTTTGTCCAATCTCCTCCCTTTACACTCGTATTGCCTGCAATCTCAGTTGCTCACACCCACAGTTACAAAAAAAAAATGCACACCTAATCTATGCAGTCTTTTTCTTTTCAGTTAAAAAAAATGTTTGCTTGTTATACCACAACTTTTCAAACACCAATTTTTCATCATGTTACATAGTTGGACCACCATTAGACATCCAATTGAGGAAGAAGGGGAAAAAAAAAACTACATTCCACAGAATATTCAGTATCAGTAGAAATAAGTTAATAAAGTTTCATAAGAGCAAGAACCATATCTGATTTTCCTCTCCAGTGCATGGCCATTGTTGGGTGTTTGATAAATGTTTTTTGAATAAGTGAATTTAAGAGATCTAAGGCAGCCAAAGAAAAACGTTTATTGAGAAACAGATTGTCAAAGTGGTTAAAAGTGATCTCTGAGAACTAATGGTCTAGATTCAAAACCTATCTATGCATTTACCACGTACCACCTCAAGCAAGTTCTGAACCTTTCTGTGCCTCAGTTTCTTCGTCTGCTTTATAGGGTTATTATAAAGATTACATAAGTTAATACATGTACACATTTAGAATTTGTAAGTATCACACATATGTTGTCTTATTTTTAAATAACTTCTCAATCGTCCCTTAATTAAAACAGAAAGACTGATTCCTCTATACAACTCATTTGTCTATCATTTCTGGAGGAAGATGGTTTGGTCCTTACAGGCTCATTCTTCCTTCACTTTCCTAACATTTATGGAAACCACGTTTTTTTAAATGAATTGTTTGCTCTGGGCTAAAATGGAGATACAAAGAAGGCAAAATGTAGTGGTACGTGAACTAATGGAAGAGCACATTTACTGAAGCAAGTGAGCAAATGGACCAGAAAATTATGTAAAGTGAGTTACAAGATACTCTATTTAGCCTAGTGCATAAAACATGGGGTGAGGAGTTAGAAGATTTAGGTTTGAGGCCCAACGTTGACACTTAGTAACTCCTTTACTTTGCACAGGTTATCATTTCAGGGTATCATTTTTTCTCATATGTCAACATGTCATAAACCTCACAGGGCTCACGTGGGAGTGAATAAGACAATTATGTTAAAACATATAAACTAAAACGTGAGTTCTATATTCTAAAATCTAAAATCTAAAATATAAGGTATACTTATCTTTTTCTTTCAACTTCCTATTTAATTGATTCCCCAACTAATCCTGAAACAATACTAAATCTATTTAAATATTGTTCTTAACTCTTTTTAGGCATATTATTTGCCACACTACATTACAAATACTAGAGTTAATAGACTATAGACTGCAGTTCTATGAATCCAATTGTTATATTTCTTTACATAAGTCATTCATTTTTAATTAAACTTCTGGTCTGCAAACATATTACTGTACTTCAAAACAGAATAATTTTAGTAGTGTTTGATTTTCTTTGTCATGCATTAAATTGTATCAACTCTTGATGAATAGCACAATCTAATAGAAACAGGAAGGGCAATCTGTGAACACGCAATTGTAGCTCTGTTCAAGCATCCAATAAGTGCATACCTATGAAGTGTCCCGCACTGTACTAGCAGCTGGGAACATAACGATAGACAAGATCATCCTGGCCCTGCCCTACACAGAGCACAATCTAGTGAAGGAGATGTATAATTAAAGATAGCATGAAAATCTGTAGGAATAAATGTTATAAAAAGTCATTACCTAGCATCTTTGGAAGCTAAAGGAAAGATAACTTGGCAAAAAAAAAAAAAAAAAAATTCCGGGAAGTTATCTGGAGGAAGTAACTTCTTGCCAACACTTGAAGACAATTAACCCCGGGGGTGATAGCGGTTACATGGTAGAGTATAGCACAGTTAAAAAGTAACATATCTCGGGTATTGGTAGTATAAAAAGTGATGGAGAGGGGCACCTGGGTGCCTCAGTGGGTTAAGCCTCTTCCTTCAGCTTAGGTCATAATCTCAGGGTCCTGGGATCGAGCCTCGCGCTGGGCTCTCTGCTCAGCAGGGAGCCTGTTTCCCCCCCTCTCTCTGCCTGACTCTGCCTACTTGTGATCTCTCTCTCTGTGTCAAATAAATGAATAAAATCTTTTTAAAAAAAGTGATGGAGAAACATTATAAAAAAGAAAGCAGGAGATAGGTCATAGAGATCCTCTAGAGCAAGCTCAGCAACTGTGGAAGTCTTTTGAAATACATTAAACAAGAGAATGGCATGATAAGATTTGTTTTAGGAGTCTAGATTTGGCTGCTTTATAAAACATGTGTTCTTTATGAAAGTTTTCTAAAAGCAAGATGGTTGTAAGAGAGAGCACCTGGAATTCTACTGCTGGATCCCAGGGGGCTTTGACAAGGGTAATTGCTATAGAAAACTTATTTATGGTGGAAAAGTGTCTAAATTTGATGATTCTTTCACTGATTCATTCAGCCATTCATTTACCAGTACTGATTAAAAATCTACTTGGTTAGGCAGTGAGCTATTGCTATGGATGTTGCCTTAAACAAGACATGTGTGCCTTCATTTGTATAAATCTAACAAAATAACTAGGTAGAAATGACTAGTTTGCCATTTGAGAAATGAAATGGTTTCTTCCCTCACACCTTTCACCAAAATATATTTCTGCCCAAGTGGAGATGTCCAGTAGATCACTGGGGAAGTGGTACTGGAATTCAGGAGAGGTCTGGTACTGATACACAGACTAGGAAGTCCTCAGCATATGGATGACATCAGAAGATGATTCTAAGTAGAGAATGCACAGTGACACAGGCAAGGAAATAGGATCAAAGAGTGAAGAATGCCAGTTTTAAGGGAAGGAGGGTGGAATGCAGCCTTTAAAAACAGATAAGAAGTCATGGCCAGAAGACATGAATAGACACTTCTCCAAATGGATAACAGACATGAAAAAATGTTCATCATCATTAGCCATGAGGGAGATTCAAATCAAAACCACACTGAGATACCACCTTACACCAATTAGAATGGCCAAAATCAACAAGACAGTAAACAAGTGTTGGAAAGGATGTGGAGAAAGGGGAACCCTCTTACATTGTTGGTGGGGATGCAAGTTGGTGCAGCCACTTTGGAAAACAGTGTGGACATTCCTTAAGAAATTAAAAATAGAGCTACCCTATGACCCTGCAATTGCACTAATGGGCATTTATCCTAAAGATACAGATGTAGTGAAAAGAAGGGCCTTCTGTACCCCAACATTCATAGCAATAATGTCACAGTTGCCAAACTGGAAAGAACCAAGATGCCCTTCAAAGGATGAATGGATAAAGAAGATATGATCCATATATACAATGGAGTATTATGCCTCCATCAGAAAGGATGAATACCCAACTTTTGTATCAACATGGATGGGACTGGAAGAGATTATGCTGAGTGAAATAAGTCAAGCAGAGAGAGTCAATTATCATATGGTTTCACTTACTTGTGGAGCATAAGGAATAACACGGAGGACTTTGGGAGAAGGAGAGGAGAAGTGAGTTTGGGGGAAATCAGAGGGGGAGATGAACCATGAGAGACTGTGGACTCTGAGAAACAAACAGGGTTTGGGTGTGGGGAGCTGGGTGAGCCTGGTGGTGGGTATTAAAGAGGGCACATATTGCATGGAGCACTGGGTATGGTTCATAAACAATGAATCCTGGAACACTGAAAAAATGAAATTAAGTTAAAAAAAAAGAAAGAAAGAAAGAAAGAAAAGAAGTCATGGCCAAATATTGGAAGGAGGTGGTGCTGTCCTAAAAGCTGAGAAAAGAGAGTTTCAAAAAGTAGAGTGTTGGGGGCACCTGAGTGGCTCAGTCAGTTAAGCATCTGCCTTCAGCTAGGTCATAATCTCAGGGCCTGAGATTGAGCCCCACATTGGGCCCCAGCACCAAGTTGGGCTCCATACTAAGCAGGGAGTCTGCTTCTTCCCCTTCCTCTCCTTCTTCCCCCTCCTCCTGCTCATGTTCTCTCTTTCTGTCTCAAATAAATACATAAAGTCTTAAAAAAAAAAAAAAGTAGAGTGTGTTTAACAGTGTCAAACACAATACAGAAGTCAAAAGTAAGAATTTTCTATAATATTGAATTTACCAGAACAAAATCCACTATGACTATGTGGAAAAGAGTTTCAGGAAATAGTAGATTGGACATGGGATTTTAGTGGATAGAAAATATTTTTCTTTATATTTTATAAATTAATATCAAATGCTACGAATTTTTTAATATCAGAGGAAGACATTTGACACAAATCTCCTAACTAGATGGCTGTTTCCACAACTGTCTTCCACCCCAGATGTGCTCTAGTTTGTCCATATCTCATATGAAGAATGGCACCTAGCAAAGAACAGGATTCCAGTTATGATCCTATCTGCATACTTTATTAGACATTGGCATGACCATAATTCTGATTAGCTTCTGTGATAAAGACAGGCTGGTTCATGGGGAATCAAATCTCATTAGTAACTCATTAGAACTTGTTACCTTTTTATTCATTAAATCTTTGGTACATTTATGCTCTTTCTATGACCCTTCACTTGTAAGTTGTCATTTTAATCCTAATCAAATATTTTTATTACAGATTCAACTCATTGTTCAACCTAAGACTTTTTGAAGAAAAAACCTATTCATTTAACAAATGCTTAGTGCTTTTTACTATTGTATAAACCAGACTGATACCATATTACACAAATTGCCAAGATAACCACTCTGCAACCCAAAACCTTTTAAGCACAGCCTCTTCCCCGTCCCACACATACACAATCTCTCTGTTTAACCACACCACATCCTTGGGGGCATAATGCCTGATCTGTTCTGATAAAATGACTATGATTCTCAAACATTTCCTCTTGGGTGGTCTCCAGGCAACTCCCCAGCCCTTAGCACTGTAAAGGTAGTTCTTAAGGAAGTGAGGTTGTAGAGATATACTCCTCTTGTAGGGGCCGAGCTCTGTTTCTGTCACTAAGCCTTCTTAACAAGCCATTTCTTGTCAAGCTGTAGTTAGCTTTTTTCTTTGGTCTTACAGCTCCTTTTGCCTTCAGAAGTTATTCTTGGATATACCTCTCTTTCACGGACAACTATGCTAAGCAATGACCAATTTTTTGTTTAGCTTACTTTCTAACCTCTGAAGTAGTTCACATGTCATTCATTGTTCATCCCAATCATTAATGAAGATATTGACCATGGAATAACCAAGGATGGAGCCCATAGCACACCATCAAGGATCATCTTTCCTTCAGATATCAATCCATTTATAAGCATATTTAGGATATAATCACTCGATCAGTAAGTTACTAACTTGCCTGCCTATGCTATCACATAAATAGTCTCCAGACTGTTCAACAGTTTAGCATTAGACACCCTCAAAAGCTTTGGTGGGAGGTCATTTAGTTACACCGTTTCTATCATATTTCTTTCAGTGACCTGTCTAGTGAACATAACAAAAAAAATTACAGCTGTAACATTTTAGTAGGATTGACCCAAGCTAGTTCATAGTGGTTACCACTTTATTTTTTGTATACTCATAAATTATTTTAGATAATATAGTATAGAATGCCTTATGGTCAAAAATGTAGGTCACTGGTCTATAGTTTGTAGAGTTGCCCTTTCTCAATCTGAAAAAAATAAAGTAAAAAAAAAAATTGGAACTCCAATCTGCCATCATTTCTGTTGCAATAATATTACTTGTCAATGCTATCAGTGTTCTGGGATTTAACTCATCCATATCAAAAAACAGAAATATATTTAGATTATCTATTTGCTCACAAAAATACGTTCAATTTCCTTAGGCTTAAATTGTTTCTAACTGTATTCTCTGTCTCATTCACTTCCAAAAAAAACAGGAATAAACTCATGGTTTCTCCATTTTCTCTCTGTTATAGTACTTTATATTAGAGGTCTCTAGTAACCCATACCATCTTTATTGCAATGTTGAGGCATTTTTTTTTCTACAGTCCATTTAGAAAACTACCAAAATTATTGTACATTAGTATGCACTTGAATTCAAGTTTCAGATAGTTTTCCTAAGTTGCTTCTGCTTCAGAACAGTTTTTGTTATTGTCAGGAATAACTTGAATATCCCTGATGGAATTATTGGGAAGACTACATTATCTATTATTCAGTAGGCTTGCTTGAGCTTCTCAAAACCATTGCTCTGGATAATTAATAAATAAACCTGCCAATAAAATAATTCATGTGGAACCAACAACAAAATAAATACATTTATTTGCCAAAATTTTCCTGCAGAAGCTTTATTAAAGGAGACTCTATTATTTTCTTTTTCTTTTTTTTTATTTGATGCTTAGGCTTAGGTTCCAAGTTACCTAGTCCATCAAATAAAATACCTCTTTTCTGTTACAGTCATCATAAGAGGACAGAGTGTAGCATTATTAAAAAGTGGTTCATTGCTTGTTATGGCAATATACCTTTGAAGGGCACAGAAATTATTTTAATTGGATAAATTAGATGTTCTTTGTGTCCATATGGAGTGTTGAATTTAATAATTTGGTTGAATGGATGTCAGTGTTTCTGTTCAATCTTTCAATTAAACTAATATTAATCTTACATTTTCTAAAGAAAGCTTAATAGCACAAGATAACTATGATATCTCTGGGACATACAGTAAGGTCACTGGATATAAATGAGCCCACATTGTTTTTCTGAATAATTCTGTAGCAAAGAGAGAAGCTGTGGAAATTGTAGCTATACTAGCTTTTTCCCTATTAATCTCTTCAGACCAACACTGGAAGATCTATGTCTCTCTTTTGTCACATTGTTATACCTGGCACTCAGTTACACTGCTTCATAAGGAGTGTTTGTAAAATCATCAGTTAATTTCTTGTTTGGTCTGTTTTAACCCACAAAGATCAAGACAGCCTTTCAACAAATGTTTTTCTATTTTTGGAAGGTCTATTGCAAATTATAATGCCTTTATTTGTTTTTTAAAACTAATTTGATATGACTTACATAAAATTTTAATCACATATCATCATGCTAGAAAACAGACTGGGCATGGGTTTTCTTTAAGAATTATATGAAAATGGGGGTGCTTGGGCTGCTCAGTGGGTTAAGCCTCTACCTTCGGCTCAGGTCATGGTCTCAGGGTCCTGGTATCAAGCTCCACATTGGGCTCTCTGCTCAGTGGGGAGCCTGCTTTCCTCTCTCTTTCTGCCTGCCTCTCTACTTGTGATCTCTCTGTGTCAAATAAATAAAATCTTTTTTAAAAGAATTATATGAATATGTAAAGCTATAAAATGCTGAAATTGTTTTACATTACTTATAAAATCATGAGATTTTGAGATGCTTCAATACGAAAATGATTTGGGTTCTAGGATAACAATTCAGAGAGGCTGCAAAATTACAAGGATATTTCAGCTCTTCTGTGAGCATTTCCATTCAGAGGTGTTAGACCAGCATGAGTCACTGAGCAATTTGCCTGGTATTTGAGGAAAAGCTTTGTTCTTTCAAACTGAAGACCTCTTTAAAATATGAAGAAACTCCAGTAATTTTAAATACAATATGTACCATATATGTCCAGAAGTCCAATTCATTCTCTAAATAAAAACATTACAACTTTTAAAATATAAAATATAAAATATGTACAACAGAACAATCTATCCCTTCTAATTCAAATGTCAAATCACTCTAGCTATTATTTCTCCTAACCTGAGATTCTTGGAGATAAGGAATTGTTCTGATCATTTAAAAAGAAAATTATCATTTCTTCTAAACTTCTCTTGGGTTATTACTCTAAAATTATCTCTGAATTTCTTTTCAAGCAACCAGTAACCTTTGGAAGCCATTCTGAATTTAGACAAATTGTATGTACTGGTATATAAACATGGAAACTATATCTTCTCAAAAGTTATATTTGGAAATAAAGCTAAGTGCTTAATAAATATATGTATGTATATATGTATACATATAATATATATATCTCACACACACACACACACACACACACATATATATATATATATATAATTCCTCTGGACCTATTTATACATCTATAAAATGGGGATAATAATATCTACCTTAAGAGCTTATAGAATTTATATAATGTATGCTACTACACTGCCCAATATGTAGAAGATATATAATAAATGCTATTTTGATATCATCAACATTATCCTTATAATAACCACTGTCAACCTGAAATTTCGCTGGAAACATTTGGTTCCAGCTGTAGATCTAACACATTGATCATCTTGAGCAGATTTACTCCCATTTTGTGGTTTCATCATAAATCATTAACAGTTTTATCTGGATTGTGGATTTTTTCCCATTTCAATTTTTATCCTTTTTCTCAACTATATTATCTGAATTTTACATTGATTACACATTACTTCATTACTTACATAAAACAAGAACTGATACCATGTATTATATCACCAAGCATGCAAGCACCTGTGTATTTACAACTGCACTCATAAGCAATGGTGAGATAATTATATAATTCTGAGGAACTGAAAAAAGAAGTCAGCATCTAAAGAGATTCAGAAGTTACATGAGATACAGATGATAAATGCAGATTATGAAACATCTCATGAGTCACAAATTCCTTCTATACCCTCAGACTTAGCTGGAGTTGGAAGGGAGGCCGCTTGTCTCTAAGTTTCCCACTGTTACATCTCCAGTGTTCAGAACAAAACATACTGAGGCACAGCTGGTGCTCAAACACTTTTGTTGCATGAATGGGCAAAATGTGCACTAGTATTCCAAGTCAGTCAAGATGTTTAACCCAGGTCTTCTGATCCTAATTCCACTTCCTTTAAATCTTACAGTCCAATTATCCCTAACAACTGTGTGGATAAATAAATGGAACTGAAAAAGAAGAAGGTAGTCTGACTGGCTCACACATTCAATAAAGGTGAAAGAGGTTATACAGGGTAGTAGAATCAAGGCACCTGGCTTAAGCCTCTTGACCTAAGCCATGTACTCCAATCCAATTTCCCCTGTAGTAGGGATTATCAGGCACAGGTACAGTAATTAATACATTGTTCCTTTGTTCCCCATTAGACTACTGTTCTTTAACAGATTGGCTTCTTTGAAAGGAAGCCATGAGTTATGGAAAGCCTTGAATTCCAACAGGTATTATAAAAGCACCAAAGATAGGAATCCACATTAGGGGCAAAATAATTAACCGTAAAGAATCTCTGGAGTGTGTCAGCACAGAGTTTTAAAAAGTGGGCAGAAGTAATCAGGTAAAGAGAAAAGTAAAGATTTTTCTGCCAAAAGTCACCTTGACAAAGTAAGAGACAAAACATCATGTGAACAGGGAAAATACAAGCAAGTCTAGAATGCTAAAGAATAATTTACAAAACAGAGAAGAAATAAAGAAATAAGAACCAGTGAGAAATAAAATTAAGAAATAAAACCAGTGAGGCTGACACAGTCCACATCATGAAAAGATTTAAATGTCAAATGAACGTGCTTAGCCTTCTCTATGAACAATGAAAAACCATTAAAGAAGTGTAAAGAGAGAGAATACCAGTGGTTAGGTGGGAGAGGGGAGAGAAATAAAGCTGAAAACAGGGATATCATTTTGGAGACTATAACAGTCAAAGGCCAGAAATGATCAAATTTGGGTATCAAGATGTGCCGCATCAATACATATTTAATCACATTTTGAAAAATTTGAAGTGCCATTCCTTGAAACTTTCGAATTTAATCTAAAGGGTAACTGAAAAGACATGATTCTAAACAATATTTAGAATCACACTGAATGTGGCTTCTATAAGTTTATTGGACTACATTGTCATCAGGAGCATAGAGACTAAGAGTTAGAGAAATTCTGGACTTTGGACTTTCTGCTTGACCAGAAACTAGGAATTTCACTGAAGTGGAGTGACATACCAGAATGCCAAGACAAATCACTGAAAAGAGAGATGAGATATCCAATGCAACCCTGAAGGAATCCAATAGTTGCTCTTCCACACTTTCATCAAATGACACAATATGATGGTCCAATCTGTGGCATAATGAAGGCATCCTGTGACTTCCATTTATTCTTGTGTTCCTTGGTATGAGATGTGAAATGTCTGTAGACAAATATTGACATGCTAAGGATCAATTTAAGAGCATGTATTTCATACGCTTTAGGAATAAAAACATGAAAGAATCAGTATAATTTTCTGTATTTGATTTGATAGATCTGAATGCAAATCTCAGTTTAATTATTTATTTGGTCAGAGCCAAAATTATGTAAAACTTCTGGTATGCCTCTGAAGATCACAATCAATCTCCATTTCTTTTCTTCCCATGTATAGGTCTGGATCTGTTTGTGAGTTTGTTTTGTTTTATTTTATTGTGCCTTGTTCCAAGCAAGAGTTGAGTCTATTATCCTAGAAACAGTCTAAACTTCACCATTCTTAAGAATATTTTATTGTTTAAAAAGTGGCTTAAAATTAAACATTACATGACACGTGGGTGGCTCAGTCAGTTAAGTGTCTGCCTTCAGCTTGGGTCATGATCCTGGGGTCCTGGGATCAAGTCCTGCATGGGGCTTCCTGCTCAGCAGGGAGCCTGCTTCTCCCTTTGCCTGCTGCTCCTCCAGCTTTTGCTCGCTCTCTCTCTCTCCCTTTCTCTCTGACAGATAAATAAATTAAATCTTTAAAAAAATTAAACATTAATAAATAGTTTGACTTATGAAAGTTAATTTGAGGTTTTGAAATAAAACTATTAGAGTAAATCAACTGAATTTTTAAATTAAAATTTCATAACAAGTATATCATTTACATTTCAGAATTTATCACAAGAAGGCAAAGACTTGAGTAAATAATATAATTTCCTAGAGATAATGTAGATTAGAAATCAGTTTCTGATAGAACAAGAAATTACAAGTCTAGAATTTATCCAAATTTTTACTAATTGCTAAATTTAGAGTCTATATTTCTAAAATGAGTAGAACACTTCACATAATTATTTTATGCAAGATTCACAATCTCTAAAATTTCTAGTATCTTCAAAATGCTTTAAGCATTTGACTGCAAAATGCTTTAAAAACAATACAAAACTGTTTTAAAATACATATAAGATGGTTCCAAGCTACTCACTGAGGACTGACTAAAAACTCTCAAAATAATAAACATTTCATTCATTAAACAATCCATTTCTGTTAGAAACACATATACAATATTTTCTTCATTTCCACCTTCCTCTAATTCATCATTGTGAATCTTCATGGAATTTTTAATGGTTTGTAATCCTTTATTACTATTTCATATTTCCTTGAAATCATAATCTTCACCAACAGTTTTGTTTCTAACTGGAGGAGGCATGCAAAACTACCCTTGGGTATTTTCTTCATGGAGAAATAGAAATGACTCAAACATTGAGAACTAAGCTGTGGGAAGGACTCTGATTACCTGTGATTTTTTTTTTTTTTACATGTGATAGCAGTGTAATGGGATATGGTTTTCTTCCAAAATCTGAGTCAAAAAGATCGAATAACTTAATTGCTCAAGATTATATGGCACTTTTCTCCTGATACAAATGTGAAATCACAAACATCACAGCAAAATATCACCTAATTATAGCATCCAACATAAATTACATTGTATACTGATGCTCTCATGAAATGTAAGAATCCCACTCCCCATCTTGTAGCAATGTTTGTAATTACCTTTAGATTATTTCTTAAAAAAAAAAGAAGACAAGAAAGCATTTCTACACAAAGCTAACAAGCAAAAGATCTGTGTATCTTGGAAAGCATGAATTTATAAATAGCAACTGTGTATGATTTAAGTCATCAACAATCAATCATTCATGTTTATTGAACATCTATTATGTGTGAATCATTATTTCATAGCTGTGATGGGAGAACCTTGACCAATCAATAATTCAACTGTGAAAAACAAGCCCAGAGTTGTACTGATTCTTTCTAGTTTTCTATACCCTAGATTTACATTCATGCTATTAAACTGACCCCTGGCATTATGAGATTGAATTAATCCATTAATTCTAAAATTACACTAAGATTTGTATGTTAGAAAATATTGGCTAGAGATGCATCCACAGTGTTTCATTCATAATCTAATCTTAAAGGTCCCCTTATATGTCACAGTTAACTGATGCCCTGATCTTTCAGAGACAAGACACACTAGCAGTTGCTGACTCCCCTCAATTGATTTAGTCATTCTAGGTTTAAGAATATCATGGTTCCCACCTCTCTATGAACCATGATTCTTACTACACTTAATTCCTTGATTCCTCTCAGGTTATTCAAAAACATTTTATCTATTGCAGAGTAGCTTTTAGCCTAGCTAGATTAATTTACACATGGTCTGTACCAATTCTTCTAAGATCACTCATGTGGTTTGACTCAATTAACCACACTATTTACCAAGCACTATAAAAGAAAAAGAAGCCTGTTTATTTGCATGTTTGTAACTCAAAAACTCAAAATATGGGATTAGCACCCAACTGATCATTCCCAAATACTTGGCTCAGAATATTCCTATAATGTGCATTTATACTCTTGAGTTGGATATGGCTTATAATTAATCCATTATAAATAGGAACTCCTGGACCATGGACCATGAGATCCTTATATTCCTATCTACCTATCCTATCCAGTGAAAACTAGAAGAACAGAGTAGGGACACAAGTCATCATCTAAGAAGAATATATATCTGTAAGATTCATTGTAGCGGCTGTAATCTGAACAAGGTGTCTTCAGTCTACCCCAGTTCCTGACCTCACTGCTTACAGGGGATCATTAGAAAAATAGAGCTGTGTGCTATGGGTATTGCAATGGGGAGAGAGAGTGGTTTATTTCCTCCTTGGTTCAGCCTAAATATTATTAGCTCAGTTGAAAATTTTACCTAAAAGGACAAGTTTTTACATGGGATTTTTCTTTGGCCTTTTCATATTGTCTATCTCCAATACATCCCCTATCCTTATCCTCAGAAGATGGACTATTTCTCTGAGATAATAAAAACAATCAGAAACTTTCCATAGTCTCTCACTACCAAGTCAACCCACTCATTTGCATCCAAATACATATACTCTAACTTTCAAACTTTTATGGCTAAACTGTTTTTGACCCTACTTAATGCTAATACTTTCATCTATGTATTAGATCCTATCCCTTTCACCTTCACAAGGACATTATTCCAGAAATGTTCCTCTTTCTCCTGCACCATCATTTTTTTTCTCTTTTGGTTTTTTCCCCCCTCAGCACAAAATATGTTATTTCTCCATTCTTTAAAAACAAACAAAAAATATGGTCAACTAATATTTTACAGGGGAACCAAGAATACTCATTGGAGAAAATAACTAGGAATTATGTTTTGGATATGACACCTAGTGTATACTTTTTTCAGAATTATGAAATTTTTAAAATTAAAATATAATGTAATTATTTGCTTCAGGAGTATAGGTCTGTGATTCATCAGTCTTATAGAACACCCAGAGCTCACCAAAACACATACCCTCCCCAATGTCCATCACCCAGACACCCCATCCCCTTGTCCCCCCTCCTCCAGACACCTAAAACACAAGCAACAAAATAAAAAAATAAACAAGTAGGACTACATTGAACTAAAAGCCTTCTGCCCAGCAAAAGAAGTAATCAACAAAATTAACAGGTAGCCCGAGAAAGGAAAAAGATTACTTGCAAACTATATATTTGATAAGGAATTAATATCCAAAATATATGAAAAATTCATATCACTCAATAGCAAAAGTAATGATAATAATAATCCAATTAAAAATGGCACAGGACCTGGGTAGACATTTTCCCAAAGAAGACATATAAATGACCAACAGTTGTATGAAAAGGTGCTTAACATCACTAATCATAAGGGATATGCAAATCAAAACAACAATGACATATCACCTCATGCATGTTAGAAGAGTTAACACCAAAAAAAGATAAGAGATAACAAATGCTGGCAAGGATGTGGAGAAAAGAAAATCCTTGTGTACTGTTGGTGGGATTACAGATTGAAACCACTATGGAAAACAGGATGGAGGTTCTTCATAAAATTAAAAATAGAACCACCTTATGATCCATCAATTTCACTCCTGGGAATATATCCAAAAGAAAGGAAAACAAGATGTCAAAGAGATTTTGCATCCCCATCCCCATGTTCATAGCATCAGTATTTATAATAGCCAAGATGTAGAAACAACCCAAGTGTCCATTAACAGATAAGCAGATAAGAAAATGTAGTATATTCACACACACACTTGCACACACACACACACACACACACACACACACACACACACGGGAATATTATTTAGTCATAAAAAAGAAAGAAATCCTGCAACAACATGGACATCTTTACTTGGCCATTTAATATAAATTACAACTATAATTATAATAAAACTAAATCATCACTGTTTCAACAAAACTTGCTCTTATTTAATGTTTCTTCATCACAGTGAATGATAATTCCATATTTTCAGCTGTTCAAGCCAGAAAAACTTTCCACTTCTATCACTGACATCCCATAGCCAATCCTTCTGCAAATCTTGGTAGTTCCATCCTTCAAAATATATGTCATACCTAACCTTTATAACTATTTCTACTGCTACCATTCTGAACCAAAACATAAATATCTCCCATCTAAGATTATTAGAATATTCACTTAATTAGTTTCCTTGCTTCCACCATGGCCCACTAAAGTCTATTCTCAATACAGAGGCCAGACTAATCCTTTTAGGGTAGAAATTAGATCACCTGGCTTCTGGAACACTGAACTGTGCTGGTTTTCTCCTAATTTAGTGTTTCTTCCCTCACAATATTCTTTACTCATTCTGCTCTTTCTCCCAAACTCTTAATGTTGGTGTGACACAGAGCTCAGTCCTTGGTTTTCTTCTTTTCTCTCTATCCTCAATTAGTGATCTCATCCAATTTCATCCACAAATATCATCTATACTGAAACAACTCCCAAGTTCATATCTCCAGCTTGGCTACATAAATCCAACTGTCTGCCTGGTTCTTCTAGCTGGATATCAAATAGATAACTCAAATTCATTATTACTGAAACTAAATGTGTTCTACTGTGTCTTTACCATCACAGTCAATATCAACTTCATTCTTCCAACTGCTCAGCCCAAAAATTTAGAAACACATTTAACATCTCAATTTTTTTTCCACTTATATCCCTAAATTAGCAGTGTCAGCATAACCTAAAACATGTAAAAAATGCAAATTCTTAAGCCTATCCAGACCTACTGAATCAAGAACTCTGGATGGGACCCAGAAATCTCTGTTCAACTAAGTTTCTAACTGATTCTCTTAGCTAACTCCAGATGTTTAAGTTTGAGAACTCACTGTTCAAAAGAACATGGAGAATCTTACTGAGAACAAAAAGCTCAGGGACAAAGAGTGCTTATTCAATTAAAACTTAAAGTGCTTTGTAGGTCATTGAGATAATCATAGCTGCTATTCTTAAAACCTCACAGGGGTCTCACGGAAGTTGGGAGAGTATGGATGCGTCATGGCTAGAACAGAGCATGTGATATGATGGCCTGAGCTGAAAGACTGTTCTGCCTTCTTACCTACATATTACTGAGCCAAGTATTTCACATCTCTCTCTCCTATGAAATAAGGAAAATAATACTTAGCTCAAGAGGCATTAGGAAGATTGAAGAAGGTTATGAATTTAATATTAGCATATTTAGTATTAGCATATAATATGCATCACTAAAGACTGGTTTCTGATGACAAAATTGCTGTAGGTTCCTCTCTGACCTCTCTATCAGAGGACCCATCTTTATTTCAAAAAAGTAAGTATAAAGTCCAAAGGCCAAGGATTGAAAAGAGATCCCTGGGAAATACTCACCTTTATTGGAAATAGGAAGAATTGTCTCATAATTACTCATTTGTCCCTATTTTAGGCAACTCCTGAAATCTCAATCTGTCCATAAATCCTTCCCTTTCCCTCTCTCTCTTTTTTTCTTCTCTCTTTTTTCCTCAAGATTTTATTTGTTTGTCAGAGAGAGAGAGAGAGAGCGTGCACATGAGTCGGAGTGGGGGGGAGCTGAGTAAGAAGTAGGCTCCATGTTGAGCCTGATGTGAGTCTTGATCTCAGGAGCCTGGGATCATGACTTGAGCCAAAGGCAGATGCTTAACTGACCGAGTCACCCACACGTCCCTTCTGTCTTTCTTTAAATATGATACTTTCATGATAATTCTAAATGTTCCTTCTACTTTCTTCATTGACTCATTGGAATAATATGGTATTTTCATGTGTTTGTTTATTCGATTTATACTCTTGGCCAATGCCTATCCAATGTTTATAAAATGTCATTAATCCTATATGGCTTAAGGAAAGATTAGCAGACAGGCTTGCTTTCCTTGCCTCTACTTGCATAATGGTTGTATAGCACCATGTAAATACAGAGACTTGATTCATGATTTCTGATAGATGATCTCAAATAAAATACTAA